>NC_056525.1:110532062-110562928 GCF_019175285.1 Sceloporus undulatus
GATATACAGGATTCATCAAACATTCTTAATTTGGTTTTATTGCTTTCCCTTCTACCGGATACATATTAATGATTTCCTCGAAAAATTCGTGAAAAAAAAGTGTAGGTTGTGCACTGCCACCTCTGTAACTTCAGCTTTAATCCTGATTGACAGTGATTTATGGGGAAAGACTCATTGCTGTTGTGCTCTTTTTAAAAACAAATGGATTTGTAACGCTATATCCATCGGGATACCTATACCACTGTTATTATCTCTATCGAATAAATAACCACAGTTTGGATTTATTTGCCTTGAGAAGGAGTTCTGGTTTCTTCCCACATCCTTCATCCACTATATGAGTCATGGCATCATTATCAGCTCTAGTCATTTCAATACACTCATGATCTTCTCTGTGACTTTAATTTATTTTCATTTGTTTTTTAAATTGTCAATGTATGCATACCCCCCTTCTTCTTCAAGAAGTTCAGGTGCATCTAAAAACGATTATATTTTAGGACAATGCCCATCGTGTCATTGGCTCCTCACAGGAGTTTTATCTGGCCCCATCAATTTCCCTAAGTTATATCAACGCATAGTAGTAGCAAATGTTGTTTCCCACATAGGAAGCTTGTAAATCATAATCATAAATGTTATCTGGATTATACTTTGTTTTCCCCCTCCCTAGGCTCCATCTCATGCACACAGTAAGAGAACTGGTACTGAAAAGAAGTGCTGTTGTCGTATTCTTTCCTTGGCTTTTCACCATCAGTGTCTCCTGTCATTACTGATATTTTGTTAGAACCCAGTGTCCTTTTAAAATTAGTTGTCATAAAATTAAAGCCAAAACCCACCGCAATAGAAACACCAGTGCTACTCTACATGTATAGAGAAACGAACTTCTTTCAGCCTGAGGATCAAATTCGTTTGAGGAAGATTTAGGGAAGATTGCAACAACTTCATGAGGTATTGAGCCAAATGCAAAGGGTTGGTGCAACAGAACTACCAGCCTATTTTGGCTTAAAGCTTTTACTAGCAGTACGAAAGCCTTCAGAGGAGGCTTACAACTTTTTAGATTGGGAAAACAAAAATATTTAAAATGGGAATCGACCAATCACGGTCCCATGCAGTGGCCATGTGGGGAAGCTCAGGAGAATTCAATTCTCATTGGAGAACCTCCAGATTCCACACCAAGATTTAAGGTTCCCCACCCCTGCTGTAGTATTATTTGAGCCCCAAAGAATTGCCTTACCGCAAAACCATTTCTGAGTGCTTATTGTTGGTTTATAATTAGGGGTTTTACATTGTGGTTGTTCTTGGCGAAACTACTTCATATATGATTGCCACTTCTTTACTGGGCTCTCAGTAGTTGTTGGTGTGGCATGGTAAACCATATATCTGACACAGTTAAGAGCCTGTCCTGCAAGCTTTCCATTGGTCTTTGGCAATAGCCTCAGGTGAACCAAGTATCTCAATATCCCTTGTTGTTTGTGGGAAGTAGTATGGCCAAGATTGCACAGTTCCAGAACCTACATTGTACAAACAAGAAAGTATTAACCGGAGGTTATATCTGTGATCTTCTAGCAAGGTTAATTTTTTTTAAGAGATGGGCAATAGCAAGTACTACTGTCTCAGTATTAAAAAGAAGGGTGGGAAGAATGGGGAGCCTTGTGGCAGCTTTAACACTCATTTATTTTATTTTCACCTTTCATGTGTTTACAGTTCACTTTGACTGCACCTTGCAGCGGAATTAGTGTAGTTTTAACATTGCTTTAACTGCTGCTGATCAGGCTATGGAATTTGTAGTTTTGTGAGACATTTAGTCTTCTTTATTAGAAAGCTTTGATGCCACAACAAACTAAGGCCCCATGCAGGACTGGCATCAAAAATCTGGAAGGAACTGGGAGCTTTCAGATGCCCCTCCCTCGAATCTCTCCGTTAGCAAGTGCCCACTACAAAAAGAGGGGCATTTTAAATCGCATGCATTCTGTGCTGCTGCCAAAGTGGCCGCTTGTCAATCAGAGATCGCTCCTATGGTGACGTTTTGCAGGGGCATTGGAAGTGTCCTTCCCCCTCCTTTTTTTTAAAGAGCCATGCACAAAATGTCCCAGTGTCCGTTTTTTAAACCCTTTTTTGTGTGTTGTGGGTAGTGTGGGCATTTGGGTCAGTCTGCCCCTGTCCCCATCGCACGAGTCCCATGCAAGCTATGCATCCCCCTCCTTGCCCCCCAGAATGCCTCTTACACATGAAATATAATCATAATAATAAAAAATAATAATAATAATAATAATAATACAATAATAAATTCCTCACCTCAGAACATGCCAGAAAGGAATGCAATGTCATGCATTTCTTTCTTTTTTTTCCTTTTTTCCTTTTTGCTTTTAAAAAGCAATCAGGGTCCCTTGAATTCAGTAGCAAAAGCATGTATCATTTTGACTAATTGACAGAGCAAAAAATGTAACATTCAAATTTGTCAACATTTGTAACATTTGCATTCGCAACATTTCCCCTTTTCTGAAGCGAGCAGATGAAGGGAAAGTGCAGAGCCTTAGCCCTGCCTTATCTGCCTCAAGAAAAAAAACCAAGCGCGTATTTGGTCAAAAATAATTTTAAAAATATTAAAAGGGGGGGGGGGTGCCATGATGGTCCTTCCGTTCGTGCCCTGCCTTTGACCTGACCCTTTTCCTCCTGCTAGCAGGAGCTTTGCCATTGCCTTCCACTGAGCTGAGAGAGTGTGACACTGTCAACCAAACTCAAAGTAGACCCATCGGAATCAATTGGGATAAAATGGAAAGCAGCGCAGGCATTCCTGTAGTATCCTCATATAACACTAATATATAATAATAATAATATCCAGGCGCCAAGAGGAAGTGAAAGTAGAACAAGCAGGCCTGATTTCCCTACAGCCCCAGCGTAGCCCCGCAACCCAATTCCCCCTGGAAGCCTCCTCTCCCCTCCTTCCTTCCGCCCTCTCCTTCTTGGGATGCCCCCTGACCCTTTCCCCCAGCTCCTTCGTCCTCCTGCTCATTTTAGGATCCCCTCCATGGCTCCCTCCTCCCACAGCCCCTTTCTCCTCCTTCTCTTCCTCCTCCTCCTTCATCACTTTCTCCACCCCCCACCTCTCTCGACAGCCCTCTTCAGCCCAAAAGTCACCCTGATTTCCCCTTTCCTCTGTCACCCTTTTCATCCAGATTCCCACTTTTCAGCTCTTTCCTCCTCCCTTCCTCCTCCTCCTCCCCCCTTCTGATGTATGGGGAGGGAATGCTCCGACCTCCGCCCCAGCCCCTGACCCTAATCCCTCCCTAATTTGCCCCGATCCTGATCGAGGGCAAGTTCAAAATTCAGGCAACCGCGTCTTTTGGGAAAAGACGGATTTTTAGCCGACATCTGGATACCTCAGTGTTTGGGGCCATTTCCCTGGCAAGCCCCGACATGGATTGTGTGGATGTCTCCAATATAAACTTCACATGCAAGAATCGCTTGATGAAACACGTTTTTTTCGTAGTCTGAATGCCCTAAAAATCACAGCGATTCCCATAGGATCATGACAGTTAAAGCTATGTCAAACTGCATTAATTTTGCAGTATGGTACAGCCTTAACCCCATTCATTCAGTAATTCCTTGAGCTCTGAATATTGTACTCCATCAATGTATCTCAGAAAGTGAGTTGCTATTTTTGTTATCTTTATTTATACCTTACCTTTGGTCCAAAACTAATTCTAAAAGATTCTTTAAAAAGTGCCACAAAATTACTCCTTCATTCCCCATCTTTGTCATAATGTTTTACACACAGGCCAAAGGGCCCCTTGGTATTATACATATTTATTTGTGGGATTTGGGGGTTTGTTTAAATGATAGCGAGAGACTGAGTATTCTTTTGCTTTCCTACAGATTCGTGCTCTAATCAGAGCAATTCGAAGTGAAAAAGTAAGCACTATACAAAATCATTGTCTTCATTTTGACCCTGAGTATTTGTGGCATTGCTGTTCTCTTAATCATCCAATAGTGAGCTCTGTTTAATATGTAGATATGGTGTTTCTGCTACTTAAGGGTTGCTGCCACACTGTAGGATTAATGTAGTTTGATACCACTTTAACTGCCATGGCCCAATGCTGTGGAATAGAAAGCGCTTCTAATTGTCTTGTAAACTTTTTAAAGTCAAAACTTTTAAAAAGTTACAGTTCTGTGAGCTGTTTAACCTTCTCTCTCAGAGAGTTCTGGTGCCACAACAAAATACTGTACAAATTCCAGGATTTCATAAGATGGAGTCATGATTGTTTAAGCAATGTCACAACTGCATTAATTCTGGAGTATGGCAGTAGTAGCCGGAGATGTAGGTCTATCTATGATATAGTGGGGAAAAGGCAGAAATTATTAGAAATCAACCAAAGCTTCATCAGTCAATCAAAGCTTCATCAATCCAAGCCTTTTGTCTCAACTATTTGGAACCAAACTACATGTAGCACTAAATGCATTACTGGCACTACTCTCAGTCAGATGTTCTCAATCACATGTGGGAATTCTTTGTTTGTTGAACAAAATTGTTGAACTGCAACACCCACCAGTCTTAGTCAGCATAACGAGTGATGAAGAATTCTGGGAATTGTAGTTCTTCTTCTAGAGGCCAGGCAATTCCTTCTCCTGCTCTAAATAATTTATTTGGCGGGTGGAGTTGAGTGTGAACAGCATTAAGACTGTAGCATGGGATAATAGGGTTAACCCATTCCTTCCTGCTGTAGTCTCAATGAAAATCCATCACACACACACACATCCCTGTTATTTACTGCAGGAGGGAAACTTTCATTGGAACCATGCAAGGTTTGTTCCCAAGCCGAATAGCTCTGAAAAGTCAAGAAAAATGTGCAGGTTTATTGCTTAAACATGTTGAATAGTTTAAACCAACAATGTTTCTTAAATGCGTATGAATAGTTGTACCCAGCTTATACAGTGATTCCCTCGGTGGGGTGAACTCCCAGAAAAATGAAATAGGCAAAGCCCATGAGATGTGGTTGTAATTTCAGAAATTTCAGTACCCTGCAGACTTTTTCTGGGAAATTGCTTTACAGTTAAAGAAGCATAAAATTGTATCTCGTCCTACTTGGTTATTGGTGAGAAGATAAATCTTCAGGCATGACAGAAATCAGGTTTCCATGCTATTGAGATCTTTTTTCTTTTGCCTGAACTTTCATAGAGGGGGAAGTCAGGTCTAATTTCCAGAATTAAGGCTTAAAGAGCCAGGACACATATATTTAGATCTAAATCCAATGCTACCTTGTGGTAGGATCAATACTTTCTTCTCCTACACCAGTAGCCATCTGCAGAGCTCAAAACCTACTCCAGAGGGAGTAGAGCTTTAGGGGACAGAGCAGGAAACTGAAGTAGAGAGAGAGAATCTCACCATCCCTTCATCTGGTAGAAAGAGCTTTGACCAGCTCTAACTACGATAGCCAGAATGGTTAGCAAAACCGGACAGGCCAAATTTTTAAGGGACAGCATATATGCATTAACAAAAATAAATAAATAAAGATTGATGAATGCAGTATTTTTGGTAACACCAATCCATGCAGCTGTTTTCTTCCAGCAACAATGGATATAGGTGTTCTTTTAAAAATTTCAGCCAAAAAAATTATATTTATTTTAAAACATCACTTCCCTGCTGCATGATTCATCTTTATTGCTTTCAAATTGAATCAATGGAGAAATGTTCTTCCTTTCAACCTCATTATTTATTCAGCATATCACTCATACAAGGAAATGAACTTGATTTTCTGAAATGTCTGGCTTTGTTACAGAATGAAACTTCTACTGCAGGAAGTATTAATGTCTATAGAGAGGTAAGGACATCCATTCCATTTTATTTAGAGTCTTTACTCCAACATATTTACCAGAATAGAGGCACTGAAACTACATCTTAACTGGATGTATTCTTAGTTAAAATCACTTTATAAATCTGTATCTCTTAATTTCTGTTATGCAACCAGCAGTGACATATATACTCTGCAAAGGATATATGACCCTCCCAATTCAGGTTCTCTCCTATATGCATCATTAAGGCTATCAGGACACCACTTTATGCAGAACTGATAACCAAGATTTAGAACTTGATAAAGATGGAACTAACAGGGAAAGAACGTTTGGCTCTCTAGATGGCTTAGACTTTGATTTCCTCAATTCCTAAACGTTAACTATACTGAACAGAGTCAACAAGAGTTATAGACCAAAAGATCTGGAGGGCTACAGGCTCCTTACTCCTGTTACAGAGAGCTGGGTCTGGAGAAGCCAGGAGTGGATATATGGGTAAAAGCACTGAGTATATATTCTTGGACTAAGCATGTGCTCAAAGACAGCCTGATCTGTATTGCTCAAAATATGTATCTTGAGGGCACGTCATACACACAAAGACTAGGAATGCCAATCTCCACTTATTTTATTATTTAATATGCAAGCAAAGGATTTCAAAATGTTTCTCACTGCAGTGCAAGATTGAAAGAGTTTGTTTGCAATTTTTAAACATTTTTTTTTTTTAATTTCAGGAGCTTTTGTGGAAAAAACATTGTTTACATAAAGTCCAATGTGTTTACATGGAAGACAATGTCTTTTACACAAATACATTATTTTCCATGCAAAAGTATTATTTTCACACCAAAACAAATACAAGGGGGGAAAATATCTGATTCAAATCTAATCTGTAGAGCATGTTGCTTTGATTCTATATGGCTTCTTCTCTCTGTAAGGCAGAGAAAATTCTCTGAATGGTTTTCATTTTCATTGACGTAATGTGGTACTGCTTTCTACAGGGTGAAAACCTTGCTCCTAATGGGAACTATCATACAGAGGTAAGAATTTTCCTGATGTAGCAAGATTTTGGCAAGATGCTCCTTTAACCAGCTCTAACCCTAGAGTATTTGTAAAATACATCCTGTATATACTCATGTATAAGTCTAGAAATTTTAGTCAAAAAATTGACCCAAAAAACTTGGGTCAATGTAAATACTGTACTTTAACTCTTATCAAAAAGGGAACCATGCCCTGGTGAAAGGCCCAGAGATTCCTATATAAAACACTTCAGAGCTTATCACATGAACTTTAAAAGCATTTCAAGCCTCCCGGGCTGGAGCTGGGACATGGGATGCAGGTGGGGATTATTGCATGCTAAATCACTGCCTAATCGCCGCCTGCCATCAGTCCAGATTCCAGCTGTGCTCCACCTGCACTTTTTAGAAGTTGGAAAGCTTCCGACTTCTAAAAAGTGCTGGCGGAGTGCAGCTGGGACCTGGCTTGTACCCAAGCTGATGATGGGTGCGATTAGGCAGCGATTTAGCATGCGATAATCCTCACCTCCATCTCGCATCCCAGCTCCAGCCCGGGAGGCTTGAAATGCTTTTAAAGTTCATGTGATAAACTCTGAAGTGTTTTATATAGGAATTTCTGAGTCCTCCAGTGAACCTCTATGGTCAACGTCTTCCAAAAGACATTCAATAGGATTCACCATTATCCATGGTCTTACATTTCCATGGAAAATCTAGGAGTGTATTCCCTGTGCATATGGGGGATATCACACATTACCATCCCAAAATTATTCTTATAGCCATAAGGACTGACAACTTTCAAGTGAGATTATCTGGATTATAACATAAAATCTTGAGTCATGCAGAAGTCACTTCAACAGGAAGGCCTATATATACTTTCTCAATATTTATTTATTATTGTTTATTATTGGCCCTGTAAAATGCGTACTGGAATTTTCTTTTTCTTTGCTGAGGGTTGTAGCCTAGCATTCTCCTTGGTGTGCTAGCTTTCTCTGTGCACTGCCTCTTTAAAAAGTAGGCAGCAGTGAAATATGATTTTCCAACTTCATTCTGCATATTTCCATATGGTACTGCTGTTCACAATGATGAGATAATAATTTACCAATCTAAAATGCTTCTAAATTCAAAGAATGTCTAATTAAAAAATCTTCTTTGAATACTGTAGCTTGATGGGATGGAATAATTAAAACACACAGAAAAAGAGACAGACATAGAGCTAAACAGTTCCTGATACAACTGGATAAAGACTGAAGTATTGTTCCTGAAGAAATTTTCACAATTTTGCATCAGTCCTGTTTTGAAAAGATGATTGATTTTATAAAAAACCTTCCTTTATTCTTTACAGGATGGAACATATATGGCATTTGCAAATAACCGGGTAAGCAAGTTGTCAATTTGATTTTCAAGAGGGAGCAAAGATGCTTCTGTTTCTGTTACTCCTTTCAAATTCTTGGTCTTAACCCTCCCTTCTTGAACTTCATGCTTAACTCTTGGCCCCTTTTCACTTTTCCCCAGAGAAGAGTAATTCAGGGAAATCTCTCAACATGAAGGGGGGAAAAAGCCATTAAAAATTGTGTGAAAAGCATATGCATTTTATCTGACTTTTTATCATAAAGATCAAACTAACCTTTGATATTTTTACAGGGAGAATGTGTTTGCCCTGGTGCACAGGTAACTATTATTCCTTAGTAGTAATGTATTAATTGTTTTCTCTGATCTGATCCTTAGCATTGGTGTCATATTGATTCACATGATGTCTCTTCACCCTGCCATTGGCTGATTTATTTATTTTTAATGAGATCCCTTGAAGGAAGCCAGCATGCAAAAAAGAAGTCATTGAACTTACACTTGGCAACCAGGCTGTTCTACAAATAGACCTAAATTGGACCTTGAGTTTCAACTACACTGTAGAAATAATGCATTTTGACACCACTTTTAATGTCATGGTTTTCCCATTCGTAGAAATTTCCGGGCTTTGTAGTTTTGTGAATTATTGTGGTCTCAGGAGTAGTAGTCGAACATTTCAAAAACCACTGCTTTTTTTTTTCTTTTTTTTTTTTTTTGCTGTGCCTCACAAGTAGGATGAGCCATGGCAGTTAAAGTGTTCAAATTGCAATTATTCTATAGCGTGATGCATTCAATGTTAGGCCTTAAGACATCTTGACTTATTCCAAATATCTGCCTGTTTGTTGTCAAACAAATGTAGAATACATGTTATATCAAATACTAATACATGGTTACCTCGGGATACGAATACCAGGTTACCAATTTACGGGATACGAAAAATCCAATAGGAAATAATTGTTCCGGTTTACGAATGTTTTTTCGTAGGTTACAAAAAATTTTTTTTTATGGTGCTTTTTTCGGCGCTATTTTCAACGGAATCGCGGCTTTTCCCCATTAGCGCCTAGTGGTTTTCGGCTTCGAAGCTTTTCGGGTTACGAAAGCGGTTTTCCGCGGAACGTATTATTTATTTCGTAATCCCGAGGAGTCATTGAGCATTTATAAATCATTAGAAATTAATTACTGTGACTATAAATTGTCCTGTTGACCCAATTGTGCTCATCAATGAAAAGATCTACTTGCCATGTAGCTCTACACACTTTGTTGACAGGATTGGATGATCTATACCTTTGAAATTTTATGTAGACTTACAGTGATCCACACAATGCTAATTTAATTGTCTTCAGTGAGTAAATTGCAGGTATATTTGGATGTTTAAATACAGACTGTATTGCAATGATTTTTATTTTGTTGTAGGTTGTTTCTCTTTCTGCAGGGTGGAGTTACATTATGTATCCTCATCCTGCTATGGAGCCCTTTCTTTTAAGCAAAATAAACTTTTATGACACAAAAAAGACACAATTAAAAATAAACTATAAAACTCCTCAACCATTGAACAGAAATTATTGCCCTTCCTTTCTTACAAGAGCAATTTTATTGAATGTATTTTTTGTGAGTTATTTAGTAAAGGTTTTTAGCCTGGGAAATGGCAATCTCAGTTAATACACTCTGAACTAAGTGTGGGTGGAACTTCGTTATATTGTGCTTGCTGCTGATCCCTTAATCCATCTCAGCAGCTTTGAACAGCTTTGTGGGAGCAAAATTAAGTTTGGAGGATCCCAAGGCCTTTAGTCCACCCCTGCCTTCCTTTCCAGGCTAAACATATACCCATCTCCCTAGCACCTTCATGAGGGCATGGTTTTAATTATTGTCTATAAATATCTTTCATGTATATTGACAGAAATGCAGAAAGATATAAATTTTATGCTTTGCTGTTCCTAAATTAAAATAGAATTTTATTTTTGATTATTTTAAAGTATCAGCATTTTCCTGCAACTCGCTATATTTAGCATTTCGCAACAATCTTTCCCCCCCACGTAATAATTTTTTCTATACAGGGGTGGACAAGCAGTGGATTCGCGGCGGCAAACGGACAGGATAAAATACTTTCATATACTGTACACGTTACACATTGAGTCACCCTTCTCTGGATTTTCCATCTCTCCAAAAAACCCAAAAAGCATCTTGACATGGTGCCTGCAGAAGTTGACACCTCTATTAACAACTGTATTAATCTAGTCATAGCACAATATAGCAGTAGGGTCCCCCAGGGGGGGGGTGGTGTGGTGCTTCACGGGTGACAGCCCAGAGAAGGGGCACCCCAGCTCGGCTCCTTGCCCCCGTATAGGTGCTTGTCTTCCCTCTGCACCGGAGCTTCTGTGGGCTGTGAGGTGCTCTTTGGGTACTCCTATGTAGGTGCCACACGGGTAAAGGTGTCCCTTGGCCTGCTAGGGTCCTGTGTGCTCCAATCTCTCCTGGAAACCACACTGGCAGTAGGGAAATAGCCGGATATTCTCTTCCGGGGCTGAGCGGTCCAGACTTAAGTGCCACCATTTATTTATATTTTTTGCAGTGCGCCCGTGGGTTACCTGCGGCAGCATGACACCCATTCATTGTATCAACTGGCAAGGGGGTTACGCGCGGACACCATCACAGCCCACCACCCCCCCCTCAGTCCCAACTTGGCAGACCCCGTCCCTACGGGACATCTCCGTGCCCGCCACCCGCAGTCCCACCCCCGCCCGCCCCCACACCAGAGCGTCCGCCCCCGGGAAACCCCACGCCAATATAATAAACAACAGCAATACATTCAAACTAAAGAAATATATTATTACTAGACTTACTTCTCTCGGACTTCATAACTGCTCTATTCTACACAGGGGGCAGATGAGGGTCACTTATGGCCCAGGGCAACCAATATGGACAGGTAAAATTTTTCTTTTTAAAAAAATGCTACCACACACACACACAAACACACACACACATATTATAAATCTTGTTTCTGTTCCGGAAAACTGTGGTAGTTCCACTTCCCCAAAATTCTTTGGGTATTGCCACTGATCCATGTTCTTCTTAAAGTTTAATGGTGGTAACTGATGAAGCAGATGATACTGGCAGAGGAAGAAACATTCCCCAGCTTTTTGCTGTGATCGTGTCCAGCATCCCCTCATAGCCAATGTTTAAAAGGGGCACCAAAAACAACAAATTCTACTTAGTCTGTCCCCAATCCATGAATAAAAATCCCAGCGTGGCAATATAGGAAAACCTTGGAAGGGAGTAGTACTCCTTGCTAGGGAAAAGACTGATGTAGATGGACTCCCCAAGGATTATATAGTGCAGAAACAAACAAACAAACAAACAAATGAAAGGCACACGCATGACCCATTTCTCCCAGGAGCTTTGAGAACTGTGACGCATTTTACTGACAGAAGAAAATTCTCTCCCTGAGTCTGTTTCACGCTTTTATATTCTTTTTGCGCCTCACAATAGCCAAACAATGCAAAAGGTAATTTAACCATGTCACATACAAATTTGTACTACTAGACCACTTTTTACCACATTTGGCCAATGTGCTAACAAGGACTCCATATTCATCTACCTAGTGGCCGGGTCCAACTCACTACCTTAGTCATTTATTTGGCATTCAAAGAAAACACTTTGGCATTGTTCCGCAACATCACTTAGGCTGCAATTCTTCTAGCACATTTATCTGGACATACAATTCACTGAATTCACCAGCTCTCACTCTGAGTAGATACTATATAGATGGACCTGTAATTACATTGTTTCTCAACTAACATATTATGGAAATACAATATATTTCAGCATAACAAATTGAATGTAGATTCAGATATTATTATTTTATTATTATTTTTATTTTTTATTATTATATTATTATTATTATTATTATTTATTATTATTTGCAGGGGTGAGGGGATCATCTGGCAGTGCCAGCGCAACTATGGACAGGTACAATTTTTTAAAAAACCTATCATTAGATTGGAGTGCGAACCATAAACTGCTTATTCTTCTTTTCCTTTGATTTAATAACGTTTTTAAATATAGACATTATTAAGGCAAATAGCATTAACGCTTCTTCGTGCCTCATGATACAAATCTGTTTTGAAACAAATAATAATTTTTCATGAGGGTGGATATTATGGTGGCGGCAGCCAATATGGACAGGTAACAACAATTTTAAAAATAACGTACTTTCTACATTTTTTATTTGTTTGTTTGTTACTTTATAATCTTTAAACTTGATTTTAATTCTAAGAATTCCAGGAAGGCGGGGAACACCACTCAGCCAACTACCCACCACACCCTAAATGTCACCTTCTTTGTAAAACCTCAGTAAAAGCGCGGTGGTGCTTATGACAGGTGTCTTTCTGAAAGTATTGCTGCAGGCAGTAACCTGTAAACAGCAGTAAAATCCACGTATAAAGATGACCTGCCAAATACACTTTTACGGCTTGTGACTTACTTAGAGAGATTTCAGTGAGGGTATTTAACAATACTGCTTATTTTCTTTTCCAGGGATCATATGGTGGAGCCCATATGGACAGGTAGACAATTATCATATATAATATACAAAATCAATATCTAATAACTTCTATGCAGTAATAATATTTATTTATTTGATTATTATTTGGATTATATCCTGCATTCCCCCCCCCCCCAATGACGCTCAAGGTGGTTCCCAATAATTTATTAAATAAAAACAATAATAACATAAGACCCACAACAAGGGTGAGAGTATCACAACATAACTACGCTAAAAGGCCTAATCCGAGACAACTAAAAACACTTTTAAAAAACTCCTTAGATAAGTTACAAGGTCCCAAGCTGGGGTGGTGGTTAACAGTCACTTTCACTCAGTCAATTCAAAAGCCTTACCAATTTTTTAAAAATCTATCCAAATGTATGCCATTGGAAAAAAAAATATGCACTAGCTATTCCTTAATAATGAGCTATTTTTATTCTTATATATGAGGGTGAACAAACACGTAGCTTAGTTGCATTCTAACTGAGGTATGCATGCTTCAAATTATAAGGGTTGAATCTGGTTGCTGGACTTGTTTATGAGAGAAGAATCCAAGTGTGAAAAGGATCACCCAAAAATTGTTCCGGATGCTATAAAATGCTCAAGTATTCTTCACACTGCCAAAGAGAAAGTTACAATAGGGTGAGAGGCCAGAATCTCGTGTTATTATAAATGTTCACATGGACTCAGGTCCTCAGTTTTCTGTATTTTCATGGTTATCATTGGATCTTGACAGTGACTTCAATAACAGTTTTTCTTTATATCTACTCTGTTTATAAATCTTCTCTGTATTTTCTGTTTATTTTCTTTTGGGGCTTAGAAAACAGTTTAATAATACTATTACAGAAAAAAGTTGAATTTGTTGTTCTGCATGTGGAACAGGTTTGTGCAGGCATTTACGATAATCCTTTCTAATTAATAACTCTTTCTGCCGGATGATCATATGGTGGAGGAAGCCAATATGGACGGTAAATTTTTTATTAGTATAATTATTTATCTTTATCTATACACAAGCAAGCACGCACACACACATGCAGCATTGCAATGTACACAACAACACCCACATGCATTCCCATTTGTAATTGAATGTAGACTTATTACCTTAAATTAATTCAACTCTCCTAAATACAGAACTGTTAGCAATGCCAAAATAACACAGCTTTATATAATACATTTAATTGTTGTGTGTGTGTAATATTTTTGTCTGCTTTGTGTACAGGGTGGTTCGTTTGGTTGTAGTTATCACTCTGGACAGGTAAGGTTTCTTTTATGTGAGACCTAGTTCTAGTATTATTTAATTTCTTTACTAGGCTTGAATCAATCTGGGTTCTGATCCTTATAGGGTCCAGAAGAAAAATTTTTTTTGAGTATGGGCCAAGGACACTATTTCTCACTTTTGTAGCCTCTCTAATTTTCTCTCTTGCCCTTACTGAATATACTGTAGTGTTTGGGTCTTTTTTTTCCGTATTTTTCTCATATATACAGTGCTTTGGAGTGAGACTGGAAAAAATGACAGCTTTCTACTTCTAAATCCAAAATCTTTCTAAACATTCCTGAAACTTAAAGCTTCCCATGGATATATTCTCCCCAAAAAGTAATCCCAACTAAGCTATATTCTGTAATTGTTGTGGCAAGGGTAATGTATGGTACAGCCGCAAGTGGTATAGCCAAGCCTACTACTATTGGACCATCCCACCTCATCACTGAATGTTTTCACCTAAATGTAGAATTGCGCCTAAAAGCTTCAAGTTGATTGGATCTCTATTTTAAACTATTTGGTAGTGGTAGTACTTCTGGTCAATGACGAATAAAATTTTTATTATATATTGGTGGATATTGGCATTTTGGGATCCAAACAGTCTAATCTTTCCCCAAAAATGAAGGTCACCAGGTGGCAACGTCTGGTTTCAAAAAAAGAAAAAATGTGGGTTGCAGCTTGATAGCTCCAGAATGCTTAATGAAATGGGATGGTTGTTACACTATCATAGCTGTCACTCCTATGTTATCCAAAAGACCATTGTCTCTCTCTCCTTCTCCAACAAGTTTTGCTTGTAGTTTTTTCAAAGGATGTTAGTTTTTCTGTTATGTTCCATATTTTTAAGAGGCTAATGATATTCTTAAATTCTTATGGGCTTTTGTTTTTTTTAATCTCCCTATTATTTATAAATATATTAAAAGGAGACCTTGATATGTAGAAGTTACATTCTGTATGGTGCTCCTATTTATTTACCAACTGAGATACCAAAATTTTATTTTCACCGTTCGCCTTCTGTTAAGAGGCAGGAAAAATTGGAAGAAATGATAGAAATACAGATTCTAGTAGAAAAGTATGTTAGAGAGAAGTGGGAACTTGCGTTTACATTTACTCTCTTTGAGTGGGAAATTACTCTCAATGTAATGCAGTAATTTGGTGTTTCAGCTACAGTCATTTTTTTTTTGAACTAATGAATCACAATTAATGCGTTAGCTGCAAATAGTTATTGGGAGGTGTAATGGAAATGGAAACAGTTTTTACATTTTAAAAGTAACATAATTAGAAATTAATTATAATTAGTTAATAAAAGCAATTTACTTTATGTAAGAAATTAGTTTCTAATTAGTTGTTCATTATCCAATTTAACCATTTTGGAGACATTTTTATAGGCATTTTTCACATTTTGTGCATTTCTATTATAATTCTGAAGTATTTCTTTTCTCAAAAAAAAAAAAATTAAGGAAATAGATAAATTAAAGCTGTTCAATTTGTTATAATCTTTTTGTCATCTTTTTAATAACTAATGAGAATGGGCTACCTTTCAAATCATTGTATGTAAGTGGGAACAGTTTTCTTTTTCAAACTCTGCAAAAATTAACTGCTTTTTAATTCGTAATAATATAATAATAATAATAATAATAAATATTTTTAATAGGGTGGTGGATCATATGGTGGTGGCAGACCCTATGGACAGGTAAAAATCACTTTAATGTATATTTTGTCTGAACTAGGTGTACCAGGGCTGTGTAATGTGTGCCGCATGAAATGCTAACCTGTAATCTCCATTAACCTTAACTAGTCTGAGCATGGTGAGCCCTGCTGACAGTAATAGTGCATCAACACCTGAATGGCAGAAAGTTCCCCTACCTTTCCTATCTAGTATACTATATTGTCTTTCTGATAATATTCAGGCTAGACTACTGCAATGTGTTATATACCTTTTAAAATATCTTTGGAAAATTCTATTCGGATTAAGGCTGCATCCGCATTGCAGAAATAATCCGGGTGGACACCATTTTAACTGCTATGGCTCAATGCTATGGTATTCTGGGAACTGTTGTTTGTTGTGGCATCAAAACTCTCTGACAGAGAAGACTAAATGTCTCACAAAACTAAAATTCCCAGGATTCCATAGCAGTTAAAGTGGTGTCAACCTAGATTATTTTTGAGTGCGGATGCAGAATCCTGACACTGGTCTGAACACATTTTGACAGTTTTAAAACAAAAATCTGCTCTAGTTACGATATTTTCTGGCATATAAGACAACTGGGCGTATAAGACGACCCCCAACTTTTCCAGTTAAAATATAGAGTTTGGGACATACTCACCGTATAAGACTACCCCTCTTCCAACGCACACCAAATAAAAATTAAAAAAACATCAGATTTGATTTCAATATGGTAATTTTAATTCAAATGCTTATGACATGCAGGTACTTAGCAGGAAACCTTATTGTATACAAAGCCTGCTTGGACTGGTCAGGCCTCCCTGCCTGCCCAGCCCTCCCTGTCTCCAAAACTATCAGAGCAGTAGCTGCTTTCATACGATTGCCACATACGGCAGGGATGTGCCCGCTGCCGTTTTTGAGCTCCCCCCACCATATGCGGCGACCGCAGATTCTCCAGTCTGCCCTATAAGATGACACCTGGCATATAAGATGACCCTCGACTTTTGAGAAGATTTTCCTGGGTTAAAAAGTAGTCTTATAAGCCAGAAAATACAGTACTTATCATCTTGGTCCGAAAGGGACAAAAGGCCCATCCCCTCCATTCCGGCAGCATCCTGTTCAGATGATGCACAGTCCAAACCCCAGTTCTGGTGTGAATAGTCAGGACGTTTGGCAAATTTAGCATCAGAACTGGAGTATAACACCCTTAACACAAATTTTAAAAAATTACCTCTCAATCCGGATTTCTGGGAAGATCTGGAGCCTTCCAGTAGCTTGTTCTGAAGTCAGAATGAGATGCCCAGCCATGTGATTGTCGGCGGGTGCCTCACTCTGACCTCAGAAGTGAGCAACTTGTGGCAGTGGTAGATACACCAGGCAGGTACGTAGCCAGGATTTTGGGAAGGGGGGTCCAGACTAAATGCCACCATTATAATGGGCCATGGGCATGGTGGTGCGGTGGCGCACGCCATTCATTGTATCTAACGGAAGGGGGGATCCAGACCCCATGGACCCCCCCCCCTTGGCTATGTCCCTGCACCAGGTGGCTCTGAAAGACATGTGTGCAGACAGTCACCTTGATGCAGGAATGAAGGGTCAGGTAGAATAAGAATAAATTTTTATTATGGTCATAGACCAGATCAAGAAGGCCAGGTAATGTGGGGAGGCTGGAGTAGCTCTGGGGCTAGGATACTCTGGGCTGCCCTGGAGTATCCTGGCCAGTGCAGATGAGGCCTAGGTATATCTGGACACTATTCAAAATGCTACTTAAGACTGGGATATTTGAATGCATGCTTTCTCTCTTTTCTGCCTGCATGAAATATAATATACAGTCTGTTTCAGCACCCTTGTCTCCACTGATGAATTCACCTGGTGTTGGGATTTGAACAATAGTGATGGGAAGATGGTTCCATTCATTAAAGCTTTGAATTGTTATGTTATTGCTTCTGTTACTAGCTTTTATTTTCATTAAGCTATGTATTTCAATTCCCTGTTTGATGTTTTTTTAATAATTTAGATTGATTATTAAATTTTGAATGATGTATTGGTAGGTAGTTTAGAGATATTTCAAAGCATGCAAAAACAGTCAAAGGAAGACATAAAATCTTCTTATTTCTCTTATTTCTCATCCAGCATGAGGACACAAATGCAGTGAGCATGCGTAAGATTAATATGTATTTCAGCAACAATCTCTTTTTCAGTAACCATTATTTTCTTTATAGGGCACGCACGGTGGATCATATGGCAGCAGCCAGTACGGACAGGTAAAAATTCTTCTAATACTTAAAGTAATAACCGCTATTGTTAAAAACTGTATGCTGGATATAAAAGTAAAATTAATTTATATTATTGTTCAGTTCCTCTTAAGGATGGAAAGTAGCTTATTATCAATATTTATTTATTTTAAGATTTCTATCTCTGTGGCTATATCTCCCAAGAATGCACACCTGCAAGGCATTTGGGCTGGGCCAACTGACTGTCCCCATTGCCATGGCCATCCAAATTGGCAGTGCTCCTCAGAGCAATGATGGTTGCTCCAAGAAGCTCTGATCACCATTAGAGTGATGGATAGAGTGAACAGCTACTTTGTGGACCACTGCCAGACACTACCACACTGTGTCATCCTCCATGGCAGGGATAACAGGATCTCTGGAGCCCATCTGCTGATACAATGGGTGCCCTCTTGGCAGCAGAAGCCCACAGTTTGCCAGCCTTCTTGCTTTGCATGGGACATACTCTGCTCATGGGAAGGCCTGCACTGAAACACTGAGATATATACAATTAAATAAAATAAGTGTTGTGGTAATCTCTGCTCTTGAATATTGAAACTGGCTTAATGCAGATGTTCTAAGGTAATCTGTTGTTTCAACAATAAACAATCCTTTTCTTCTAAAAGTAATCAATCTTTTCTGTTCAGGGTGGACCAAGTGGATCATATGGAGGCCAATATGGACAGGTAATTTTTTTAAAAAAGTATGTATATGATATACTCTATACTTGCACAGAAAGAAATATAATGAAATAAAGACACATTTTGGGCTGCTTGCTGTTCTTTAATGTATAAAACAGCTGGATGCAAAAAAACCTATGGTACATGTAAACTATGATAATGTGTATTTTGGTAACAAACAATATTTTTTAAACAATAACTGTTTTCTGAACAGGGTGGATCATATGGAGGTGACAGCCACTATGGACAGGTAAAAACATTACACTTATTCTTTTCGCAAATACAGAAAGTAGCTTTAAAGAGATGTCTTTCTTTTTCTCTTCTCTCTCTCTCCTTTCAGACATTTTCCGTGCTCTGTTCCCCTCAGCTCTACTCTTTCCCTCCGGTAGTCGGTTTTGAGCTCTGGTGCCTCTGGTGCTAGGACTGTTGTAGGATCGCATTAAGGAGTCTTGCTCCTACCACCGGTAGCACGTGTATTATATAGTCTAAATCTTTGGTCCTGGCTCTTTCAGCCTAATTCGGTGTCATTAGACCTGACGTTCCCCCACAGATGAAAGTTTCAGTGCAAAAGAAAAAGAGATCTCAATAGCATGGAAACCTGATTTCGTTTCAATGGCCTGAAGAGTTATCGTCTCAACAAATAACCAAGATGACGAGATACAATTTTATGCTGCTTTAAACTGTGAAAGCAATGTCTCCCAGAAAAAGTCTGCAGGGTACGGAATATTGCTTCCTGAAATTAACAACCACACTTCATGGGCTTTTGCCTATTATGTTTTCTCTTGGGAGTGTTTCACCCACCGAGGGAAATCACTGTATAGCTGGGTACACTAGTCATACGCATTTAAGAAACATTGTGTGGTTTTTAAACTATTCAACATATTTAAGCAATAAACCTGCACATTTTTCTTTGACTGTGTCGAGGACTATTCGGATTGGGAACAAAACTTGCGATGGTACGCAATGAAAGTTTCCCTCCTGAAAGTAAATAACAAAACAGGGATGTGGGTTGTGTGGGGTTGTGTGATGGATTTTCATTGAGACTACAGCAGGAAGGAATGGGGTAACCCGATATCCATGCTTACAGTCTGAATGCTGTTTTCGCACTCTCAACTCCACCCCCGCCAATAAATTTTTTAGAGGCAGGAGAAAGGAATTGCCTGGCCTCTAGAAGAAGAACTACACTTCCCAGAATTCTTCAAGCACGATCGTTATGCTGACGAAGACTGGTTGGGGAGTTGCAGTTTCAACAATTTTGTTCAACGAAACAAAAAGAATTCCCACATGTGACTGAGAACACGGACTGAGAGTGTGCCAGTAAGGCCATTAGTGCTAACGATGTAGTTTGGTTTCCAAATAGTTGAGACAAAAGGCTGGATGTGATGAAGCTTTGATTGACGGTGAAGCTTGGGTTGATTCTTAAAATTTCTTCTGAGTTTCTTTCTGCCGTTTTCCTTTCCCCCTATATCATAGATTGTCCTTGTAGACCTACATCCCGGCTACTACTTGCCATAACCCAGACGTAATGCAGTGTTGTGACATGGCTTAAACAACAGGAATCCATCTTACTTAATGAAATCCTGGAATTTGTATTTTGTGTGTGGCACCAGAACTCTCTGAGAGAAAAAAGGTTAAACACGTCACAGAACTGTAACTTTTTAAAAAAAGTTTTGACGTTTAAAAATTTAACAAGACAATGAAGAGCGCTTTCCGATTCCACATGCATTGGGCCAGGGCAGTTTAAAGTGGTAATCAAACTACATTATCCTAATCCTACAGTGTGGCAAGCAACCCTTAAGTAGGCAGAAACACCATATCTACATATTAAACAAAGCTCACTAAGTGTATGATTAAGAGAAAAGCAATGCCACAAATACTCAGGGGGTCAAAATGAAGACAATGAAGTTTTTGTAGAGTGCTGTACTTTTTCACTTCGAATTGCCTCTGATTAGAGCGAAAATCGTTAGGAAAGCAAGAGATAATACGCATCTCTCGTATCATTTAAACAAACCAAAACAAAACCCCCCAAATCCCCCACACAATAAATATGTATAATACCAAGGGGCCCTTTGGGCCTGTGTGTAAACATTAGACAAAGATGGGGAATGAAGGAGTCGTTTGGGCACTTTTAAAGAATCTTTTATATTAGTTTTGGACCAAAGGTAAAGGTATAAATAAAGATAACAAAAATAGCAACTCACTTTCTGAGATACATTGGATGGGAGTACAATATTCAGAGCGCAAAGGAATTACCGGAATGGATGGGGGTGAAGGCTGTACAATAACTGGCAAAAGTAATGCGTTTGAACATAGCGTTAACTGTCATGGATCTATCCATGGAATCCTGGTGATTTTTAAGGGGCCAGTCAGACTACGAAAAAAACGTTGTTCAAAAGCGATTCTTCTTGCAGTGAAGTTCATATGGATCCGAATCCATCACAATCCATGTCGGGAGCTTGCACAAGGAAGAATGCCCAATCACTGAGGAGCCAGATTTCGGGCTAAAAAGCCGTCTTTTCTTCCCTCCAAAGACTCGGGTTGCCGGAAATTTGAACTGCCCTGATCCAAGGATCGGGGCAAATTAGGGGGGAGGGGGGGGGGGGGGATGGGGGGGGGGGGGGGAGGGTCAGGGGGGGGCGTGGCGGGGGAGGCGGGGGGAGCATGCCCTCCATCATCAGAAGGGGGGAGGGGAGGAGGAGAGAGGGGTAATTCGGTTATGTCAAAGAGTCTGAAACCAGGTGGGAATCTGGATAGACAAAAGGTGTGAGACCGGAGAGGGGAAAGTGGGAATCAGGGGTGACTTTTTGGGCTGCATATTGCGGGTGTCAGAGGTAGAGGATGTGGGGGTGGAGAACGTGATGAAGGAGGAGGAGGAGTAGAAGGAGGAGAAATGGGCTGTGGGAGGAGCGGAGCCATGGGATGGGATCCAAATGGAGCAGGAAGGACGAAGGAGCTGGGGGAAAGGGTCGATGGAGCATCCCCCAAAGAAGGAGAGGGATCCCTGAGGAGAAGGAGGAAGGAGGAGGGAGGCTTTCCAGGGGGGAATTGGGTTTGACGGGGCTACGCTGGGGCAGTGTAGGGAAACAGGCTGCTTGTTCTACTTTCACTTCCCTCTTCAGCGCCTGGAGTATGTGATTATTATTATTATTAGTGTTATATGAGGATACTGCAGGGAAATGCCTTGAGCTGCTTGTTCCATTTTTATTCCCAATTGGATTCCATGGGTCCGACTGGAGTTTTGGAACTGACAGGTCCACACTCGCTCAGCCTCAGTGGGAAGGCAATGGCAAAGCCTCCGCTAGGGGCAGAGGAGGAAAAGGGTCAGGGGTCAAAGGCAGGGCAAAGAACGGTAGGCCCACTCGGACCACCCCCCCCCTTTTAAATATTTTTTAAAATTTATTTTTGAAACCAAATACGCGCTGGTTTTTTTTCTTGAGGCAGATAGAGCAGGGCTAGAGGCTTCTGCACTTTCCCCTTTCATCTGACTCGCATTCAGGAAAAGGGGAAATGTTGCGAATGCAAATGTTACAAATGTTACAAATTTGAATGTTAATTTTTTGCTCGTGGTCAATAGACAAAATGATACATGCTTTTGGCTACTGAAATTCAGAGGCAGCCCTGATTGCTTTAAAAGCAAAAAGGAAAAGGAAGGAAAAAAAGAAAAAGAATGCATGGACAATTGCAATCTTTTCCTTCTTGGCAGTTCTGAGGTGAGGAATTTAGTAGTTATTAATTATTATTATTATTATTATTATTATTTCATGGTGTAGAGAGGCAGTCTGGGGGGGCAGGAAGTGGGGGATGCATTAGGCTTGCATGGGGACATACTGCGAATGGGGACAGGGGCGATTGACAAAAAAAGAAGAAAGAAAGAAGAGCAAAATGCCCACACATAACACCACGAACACACCAAAAAAGAGGTGTTAAAAAACTGACACGGGGACATGTTGTGCAGGGCTCTTTAAAAAAAAGGAGGGGGAAGGACACTTCCCATGCCTGCAAAACGTCACCCAGAAACGATCGCTTGAATTGACAAGCAGGCACCGTGGCAGCAGGCACAGAATGCAGTCGATTTAAAATGCCCCTCGTTTTTGGAGTGGGCAATTGCTAACGGAGAGAGTTCGAGGGGGGAGGGGCATCTTCTGAAATCGCCCAGTGTCCTTCCAGATTTTTGATGCCAGTCCTGCATGGGGCCTTAGTTTTGTTGTGGCATCAAAGCTTTCTAATAAGAAGACTAAATGTCCGTCACAAACTACAAAATTCCATAGCCTGTCAGCAGGCAAGTTAAGAGAATGTTAAACTACACTAATTCCGCTGCAGATGTGCAGTCAAAGTGAACTGTAACACATGAAAGGTGAAAATAAAATAAATGAGTGTTAAAGCTGCCAAAAGGCTCCGCCATTCTTCCTTCTCTTCCCACCCGTCTTTTTAATACTGAGGGACGAGTATGTACTTTGCTATTGCCCTCTCTTTTAAAAAAAAATTAACCGTGCTAGAAGATCACAGATAGTAACTCCAAGTTAAACTTCGTGTTTGATACAAAGGTAGTTCTGGAACTGTGGCAATCTTGGCCATACTACTTCCTTCCACTAAAGAACAACAGGAGATTGAGATTACGTGTTCACCTGAGCTATTGCCCAAAGACCAATGGTGAAAAGCTTGCAGGGAAGAGGCCTTAACATGTGGTCAGATATATGGTTTACCATGCACCACAACGACTGAGAGCCCAGTAAGAAGTGGCAATCATATATGAAGTAGTTTTCGGCAGGAACAACCCTACAATGTAACCCCCCTGATTTATAAACCAAACAATAAGCACACTCAGAATGGTTGTGCTGTAAGGGCAAGTCTTTGGGGCTCAGAAATAATACTACAGCAGGGGTGGGGAACCTTAAATCTTGGGTGGTGAATCTGGAGGTTCTCCAATGAGAATTGAATTCTCCTGAGCTTCCCCACTGGCCACTGCCATGGGAACCGTGATTGGTCGATTTCCCAACTTTTAAATATTTTTGTTTTCCCAATCAAAAAAGTGTGGAATGCCTCTCTGAAGGCGTCGTCGTACTGCTAGTAAAAGCGTTAAGCCAAAATAGGCTGGTAGTTCTGGTATGCAACCCTTTTGGCATTTGGCTCATAATCATTGAAGTGTGATTCCAAAAATCTTCCTCAAACTGAATTTGATCCGCAGGCTGAAAGAAGTGCCTTTTCTCTATAACTGTAGAGTAGCACTGGTGTTTATATGGGCGGGTGGTTGTTGGCTTTTAATTTGAATAAGGACAACTTAATTTTAATGGGTAAGGACACTGGGTTCTAACAAAATATCGATAATAACAGGAGACGACGGATGGTCAAAGCC
Source organism: Sceloporus undulatus (assembly GCF_019175285.1). Classification (NCBI taxonomy): domain Eukaryota; kingdom Metazoa; phylum Chordata; class Lepidosauria; order Squamata; family Phrynosomatidae; genus Sceloporus; species Sceloporus undulatus. The sequence goes on from NC_056525.1 coordinate 110,555,962, forward strand.
AAGGAAAGTAAATACGAACAGCACTTCTTTTTTCAGTACCGAGTCTTTCTTACTGGTGCATGAGATGGAGCCTAGGGAAGGGGGGAAAACAAGAGTATCCAATCCCTAGATAAGTTATGATTATGATTTACAATGCTTCCTATGTGGGGAAACAACATTTTTCTAACTACTATGCTTTGCTATAACTTTAGGGAAATGTGATGGGGCCCAGATAAACTGCTTGAGGAGCTCAATGACAACAACCGATGGGCATGTCCTAAATAATTATAATCGTTTTGTAGAGTGCACCTGAACTTGCTTGAGGGGGAAGAAGGGGGGGTAGGCATACATTGACAATTTAAAAAAAAAAAAAAATCAATGAAAATAATTATAAAGTCCACAGGAGAAGATCATGAGTGTATTGAAAGACTAGGCTGAGTAATGAATGCCATGACTTCATATAGTGGATGAAGGAGGTGGGAAGAAACCAGAAACTCCTTCTCAGGCAAATAAATCCAAACTGTGGTTATTTAATTCGATATGAGATAATGACAGGTTGTAATATGTATCCTATTGATAAGAGCTTTACAAAAATCCATTGTGTTTTAAAAAGAGCACACAAACAGCATTAGTCGTTCCCCAATTAAATCACCTGTCATCGGATTAAAGCTGAAGTTCAGGGAGGTGGCGTGCACACTTACACTTTTTTTCAACGAATCTTTCTGAGGAATCATAATAATGTATCCGGTGTAGAAGGGAAAAAATAAAACCAAATTAAGGATGTTGAATGAAGCCTCTGTAATCATTTATATCTATAAATAGAAGCTTTTATTAGAAAATATTTGAAGAAAATCGCAGACATGTGGCAAGAAAGAGAGTACTTTTTTTTTTACTTGAGCTGCTAGATCCCTTTTTGCTCGGCAGTTGGTTGAGCCTCTGTTAAAAAAAAACATTAAGTGGAGGATGAAATAAATGAAATGAAATATAATGGCTTCTATCGTATATCTAAGCTAACCAATGTGCACACAATTTGTGACGGTTCAAGGAACGTTAGCCCAATAGCCAAATGGCTTCACATTACATCCCACTCCATTTTTTGCTAAAGCTTAGTGAGTCCTAATTTGCCACTATAACAGTAGACAACAAAGTACTGTTAATTAGGTTTAGATCCAGTTTTTCATGTCAAACTAAGATGGGATCCAGTGAACAAAGGGGAATTGTTTATGTAATGTTGAGCTATGGGAGATCTGTGCAAGACAGTCTACAAGATGCAGCCCTATACCAGGCGCCCCCCTTTCGCACAGCAGAATGTCAACAAGTGTGATGGAATAATTCTGATAAAAGCAGTTTTTTTTCATCATGGATTGAAGACTATGGGGGTCTCTAGACAGTAAAGTTGCTGCTGGTGCTGTATTTTTGTAGATTTAATTCACAGGTTGTTTGCTTTTTAAATAACCAAAAACAATTGCTGTTGTTCCAGATGAGTCAGGGAATGATTCCAAACACCATCAGAAACCTTCATTCTCACTAGAGGTTGTTTTTTAAAATCAAATAGACATTGCATCAAAAACACAACAACAGAGAAACAACCTATGGAAAAGGACTCGGCAAAAGACCTTGGTTATCCTGTTCTGTCTCCTCACAGGATGTGAGGAGGAAGCCATGATATAAGCCTTGCTGAGTACATTAGGGGCTTTGTATAGAACACTGTTGGTTTTAAAGGAAAGCCATGTCCTAAATGGCCTCAGAACAGATGGCCAAAGCCAATGAGTAAATTAAAGAACACTTAGAGAGATTGAATGGAAGTGGGCAGAAGTAGGCTGGGAGCAGAGGCTGTTTGCTGAAGGATTCTGGCCAGAGCGTGGCTTAACAGTATCTTGAGGTGGCTTCCTTTGTTCCACTGGTTTGGTTTCTACAAGAGGAAGGGGCAAAGCCTGGCTAAGTGAATGTGAGGAGGAAGCAGCGTCAGAGCCAAAATCCGTAGTAATGGCATGGATCATGTGTTGTAAGGAGTGTCTCACTTGTTGGTTTTGGCATAAGTCGTGAAGAGAGACGATTAGGGAGGGGGCAAGTGTGGCATGAGGTGTGGGCTGTGGGTCGAGTGGTATTATACGATGGCAATCTAAAACAACCAGCAACAACAATTGTATGGCTATGCAGTAGTCGGTGGTATAACGAAGCAATAGCCAGCTTGAGATCACTTAATAATGCAAGGATGTGTGGGCTTAAACCCAATTGTTGATTCCGCAACGTAAGGGGAGGATAGCGACGAAGTGTGCAAAGGGCGGGGGCTGGGAGCGGTAGTGGGGGTTGGAATCGGTGGGAACGGTGGTATGGTGGGTGGTGGGGGGGTGTGCAGCAGGTGTGCGATGGGGCGAGCGAAGCAAACGTCAGTGGATCTACTTTCGCATGAGGGGATAACAACTCAACTGCGTTCAGACCCTAACAAAGTTTCAATGCTGCCAACTGATTTCTTCAGTTGGTCCTCAAAGGTGTGCTACAGAATCTTCTCCTACATACTTGCAATTTGAGCCCCTGTTATTTTGATTGTCAATTGTTAGGGTAACCTTCAAGCCCATATATACAAGTTGTCTGACTGTTGCTGGTGTGTGTGGGTGACTGGCTCTTTTTCTCAGCCCATAAACACTTCGGAGCAGGAAATAGGGCAAGTATTATGGGAGACTAGTTGCAAGAAATCAAGTCCGTGTAGGGAATAAGGAAGTAGCAACAGCAATACTTCTCACATTGCAGTCGGATGGGCTGTAATGGTGGCCTACAGAGAGTTTAACTACCGTTGAGCTATTGAAAGTGGGTGGTGATTGCAGCAATTCAGACGCTGAGAACAATTTAGCCTTCGGACTAAATTCATACAATTCCAACTGAGAGGATAGTTTCTTACACTGTTATTTTAAAATAACATAAAGAAAGATTATTTACCAGAGCTTGTGATCCATAAGTAGAAGCACCCCTAGAGTGGAGGGAAGAGGGAAAACATGTGACCATTTCTTGTGTGTTACTCATTACTAACCCTACTGATCTACGCCATACCTGATCAGAATCCCAACACAGCTATTAGTTGTCTCAGGCCACTATTATCAACCAGGGACATTAGCCATTAGGTTCAGGTGTTCATCTGAAAAGGTGGTAGGACTGAATACTGAGGGACAGGAATGTGAGCACCGCGACAACTATGTCAGCAAACACTAGAACGAGGTTATCTGTCAAGAATATGTAAAGGGGTAAATATTTGGTAATAATGTATCCACAAAGGGCTTGAAGTACATTACAAAAAGACCACGTACTCCTCACCGCTGTTACTGCTGTAACTTTCCAACGTGGTCTGGAGAAGCCCTGCCAATTAAGGAGAGAAAAGAACCAAATTAAGTGCATCTCAATGAGAAACCACCTTGAAATATCATAGGAAACCAGGAGGCCTGAACTGAGAAGTAGAAGCATATAGAAGTTACAGTAAGATCATTGGAATTTTTGGACTGATGTATGGGGAAATAGATGACTGGTTTTCAGAGAGTTGGGAGTATGGTGTTACAGTGTGTGTGGCTCACAATGGAGTACTAAAGTCTGCTGGCCACCACTGGCATTGTTTTGACAAACATAATGAACAAAAACAAACCAATAAACAGGTATGCCACAGGATGATATCTGTGTCTCTACTACATTCAGTACGAGCTTTGACAGATTGAGTTTTTATTTGATTTAACTACATTTGTATAAAGCCAAGCCAGGGCCCAAGTATATGGTGCTCTGGGGTGAACATAAATAATGAAAAAGGCACAATTTTAAAAATCCACAAGTCTGCTTTTCCCATAGCCTTTCCTGTGAAATTTAGACGGAAAGGAGGGTCCCCACAGATGATTCAAAGTTGAACAGTCACTTAGGAGAGGAGGCACCCAACCGGTACTGGGATCCTTTAAATTATGTCAGACTTTTCTAGTCAAAAGAACCAGCTCTTGGAGTAGGTCCTGGAAGAAACTGGATGACAGTGAATGGTGAAAGGGAGCAGTGTAATCGTGAAGCATTGTCCTCAGGTAAAACTGCCATTGGTCTCAGTTGCACACTTGAAGTTTTTCCAGACGGCCCCTTCAAAGGTTAACCACAATGCGCAGATGTCAGTAATGCACTGGAGGGGGAGGGCTACCAGAGCATGGGTTATTTTAGTTAGCCAGGTTATCCGCCTCCAGATAATATAATCCACATTGTAAAAAGTGCTCTATGTCCAAGTACTTAAACCGTTAATGGAATGACTAGTGTGTATGTCTTGGACTGCAGTTCCCATCAACCCGTGTCAATACACTAAGTATCAGGGATGAAGGAGAAGTTGTGATCTAAAAACATCTAGAGGGCAACACAGTTCCCCATCCCGTTCTAATGACAGGGATGAATTCAAGAGGACTCCCAATCTAATTCAGTTTCATCAATACTTTATAGCAGTCATAGACTTCATAAAAAGAGAGAGAAGTTTTTTCCATAAGATTCAAAAACAGAAAACATGAAATACAATCAACACATAAATTTCACATTTAATAATGAAAGAAATTCAGTCACAACACTTACCTAAACCCAAGGTTTGTTCGAATCCCACAGCCCAACATGGCTAAAATTGTTAGTTTGTCAAATAACTGGGGCAGCAAAAACATTCCTAGTATTCCAAGAGGGGGTATTGATGACTACAATGATTTTGTAACTCTGTGTCCCGTTTATTCATTGTTTGATGAAAATTTAACATTACGGTACCAAAGTGCTATTAAAGCACTAATTAACTGTTTGAAAAAAATTAACGTGTTTCCAGGTGGTTTGAAAGCCATGGCAGCATTAGAGGATCCGGTTTCAATTGGGGAAAAAAATGAGGCTTAGCCAGTAATTGATCATAAGAACAAAGGCACAGCCCCAGTAGAGGTCAGGCTGGCCTCAAGATACAAGGCTGTGGTTGGGACACAGCAGGGGATGGCAAATACAGCAGGCCTTGCTATTCGCTGGGATTAGGGGTGCAGCAGCCTCATAAAGTGAAAAAACTGCAAATAAAACAGACTATTTTTTTTAACCTGAGAGATCACTCTCAAGAAATCCCTAGGACCCTCTAGCACAACTCTATGGTTAGCATCAAGTGGAAGCTCACTATAGAATTGGGCTGGAGGATCGTATAAATGAATAGAAAACATTTCCCTAGGAATCTCTAGGTCTTCCGAGCATGACTCAGTGGTCAACATCTGGCAGAATCGCATTGGAGGCATAGAGATTCCTAGAGAGAACATTACAAATCCGCAAGAACTCAAATGGGGAAGCCAGCTGACACTTCTGTGAAATTGTAATCTGCAGCATTTCAAAAGGGTTAAAAATTATTGTAAGCACATCCTGAGACTTGTGAACAACTGGGATACACCCTGGCTAAAATAGTTGATAACCAGAAGCTTCCAAGTGAGGCATCCAGTTTTAAGAAGGGACTGAACTCTTTACAGAACAGTGTGCTCAAATTAAGTGTCCTGCAACAGCAGATAACAACAGCCTAGCAGCCACACCTGGCTGTACAGAGAAGGAAAAGAGAGCTCCATGCCATCGCCTATCTGTGTGACAATGCATTCACAAATGACCAAACTCAGTGGTTTGGGGTAAATGTATGGAGAATAAACAGAGGCTTACAGAAGTAAAGAAGCCACACGATCAGACCCCACCCCAGAATCTCGTCTAGAAATGAGCAACCCAGCTTTGAGGATGAAGTCCCAGGTATGAACGCACAGCAACACACCCAAACTCAGCGGCTCCAGAAAGATCCATGATAAGTGGGACCATCAAATCAGATAGGGTGAAATTAAATGGGTTATGCTCTGGCCATTCTTCTTCCAATAGAGTTACCACTCACATGAAACCAAGGGATTCAGTGCCCAAATTAGCCTATGCCCTCATTGAGACAGTTTTCAGAAAATCAATCTGATTCAGTAGAGCTTTGTTCTGATTAGCTCCATCCCTCAAACAGCTTACCCAAGAAAATGAAACATGGAAGTAACTGCCTACCTCTCTGTATAATATATACTAGTATCATAACTTACATATGGAGCTAGCATGGTGGTAATAGTTTGAACTGCCTAATGGCCGGCAACTCTAGAGACCCAGGTTTCAAACCTTGGGCAAGTCATACTCCTCAGCCTCAGAGAAAGGCAAAGGCAAATCCCCTCTGGACAAACCTTATCAAGAAAGCCACCACAATAGGTTCGCCTTAAGCCGCCATAACTCAGAAGACAACTTGAAGACACACACAACACATTACACATATATATACACAACACAACAAAACACATATATAATAAAATTACATAACAAAATATTTCTAACCGTCCATATGGTTGCTGCAACCGTATGATCCGCTGGTGTCCACACTGTGCAGAAATGACATATAGATACAAAAGGAATAACCTTAAATTAATGAGATATTTTCTATATCCAGAAGGAGAAATACAGAAACATGCATTTGTGCTTTCTGTATCTATTGTATCTGTCTATAATAATACATTTATTAAATACAGGGGCCTTGGTAACATGCCAGCCCCCCTCCCCGTGGATACCAAAATCCGTGGCTGCTCAAGTCTCAGTAAAGGAAATGGCATAATAAATTGTGTCCCATATATAAAAATGGTAAAATCACGGTTTGGTTTTGGGAATTTATATATTTTTAAAATATTTTCCAAACTCTGGATGGTTGAATCTGTGTGGATAAAGAAACCTGTGAATACGGCGGTTGACTGAATTTGCTTCATAGTAAAGATTTGGTTTTTTTTTTTAACCTGCCATATTGGCTGCTACCCTACCTCCAAGGATCCACCCTATAAAGAAATTACATATGAATTACAAAAGGATCATCTAATATATCTGCATAAACAATGAATATCCATTTTAATTTTGTTTATGTGTCTCGGTAATACTTTGGATCATAAATAAGGGATTTATTACATATTTATTATAATTTTTTTACCTGTCC
>NC_056525.1:110562953-110563051 GCF_019175285.1 Sceloporus undulatus
TGTCCATATTGGCTGCTACCTCCATATGATCCACCCTATAAAGAAATCACCTATTAATTACAAAAGGGTCACCTTAATATATCTGCATCAAAATATTA
>NC_056525.1:110563061-110575576 GCF_019175285.1 Sceloporus undulatus
TCTAGATTCTGCAGGAGAAATAAACATGAATACTCATTTTAATTTTGTTTACGTGTCTCTGTAAATACTTTTCTTTATAAATTAGGGATTTATTACATATTTATTATAAATGAATTTTTTACCTGCCCATACTGGCTGCTGCCTCCATATGATCCACCCTATAAAGAAATTACCTATTAATTACAAAAGGGTCACCTTAATATATCTGCATCAAAATATTGTCTAGATTCTGCAGGAGAAATAAACATGAATACTCATTTTAATTTTGTCTATGTCTCTCTGTAAATACTTTTGATTATAAATAAGGGTTTTATTACATATTTATTATATATGGTTGTTTTTTTTACCTGCCCATACTGGCTGCTGCCTCCATATGATCCACCTCGTCCACCCTGTTAAGAAATCACATATCAATTACAGAAAGAACACTTCAATATATCTGCACAAAATAACTTTCTTGATTCAGGAGCATAAATAAGCATAATACGGGCTGAGTAACCCTCATCCAAAATGCTAGAACCAGACGTATTTCTTGGGACAAGAAGTATTCCATATTTGAGATTTTTAAAATTTTATTTTATTTTTTGGATTTTGGAGTGCCTGTATTTAAATAGATGTAACGAGACTTAATGAGGCTGGAGAGGGACTGAGGATCTGTGAATTGGCAGGAAGCATGGACTACCACCATTTCAGATTCTCACATCTCTCGCCTGCCTCCTAACAAGCATGGCATAGTGCCATGTTGGCGGACCTATGGCACGCATGCCATCTGTGGCATGTAAAGCCATTTTGGAGGGCACGCAAAGAAACCAACGGGTAGGGGAAGAGGAGGAAAAGGCACGCATCTGCTCCTCCTCTTCCCCCGCCCTCTCATCACTTCAACTGCCTCTCCAGAGACAGCTAAAGGCATGGGGTGGCAAGGAAGAGGAGGAACATGTGCACACCTGCTCCCCCCCCCACTCTCCCTGGCCTTCAGCTGCCTCTCTCCTGGGCCCTCAGCTGTCTCCCTGGAGATAGCTGAAAGCACAGGATGGCAGAGAAGAGGATAGGCAGGGGGGCAAAGAAAGGGGCAAGAAGAATAACAGGTGCATGCCTGTTTCTCCTCTTCCCTGCTGTCCTGGGCCTTCAGCTAAATCCAGAGAGCCAGCTAAAGGCCCAGGAGGCTACAGGGGAGGAGGAGGAGGAACAGGCACGTGCCTGCTTCTCTCCCCCCCCCCCCGCCCCCCCCTGAGTCTTCAGCTGTCTCCAGAGAGGCAGCTGAAGGGCCAGGAGGGTGGTGGTAAGAAGTCCCACCCCGGAAGTCCCTCCCAGAGGGCAGAGGTCCCACACCCAGCACCGGTAATATCTGGTGCCAGAGTGCCTTTTAATTTGGGTACTTGGCCCCTTAAAGTTTTGTCATCACTGGCATAGTGGTTTGATTGTTGGACTACAACTCTGGAGACCAAGATTCAATTCTCAGCTCAGTCATGAATCCCACTGGGTGGCCTTGGGCAGGTCACATGCTCTCTGCCTCAAAGGAAGGCAGTGATAAATCTTCTTTGAACAATTTTTGCCAAGAAAATCCCACGACAGGTTATCTTAGGGTCACCGTAAGTCAGAAATGACTTAAAGGTATACAACAACAATATACTAAGGGGCTCCACCGATGGCTCCAAAGGAGTGGTGTCCAAGGGAGTGGATCAGGCCTGCAGCAACTGCATGCTGTGGGCCCAAACCGGTGCTTTGCCACTCTAAAAAGAAATGGCATAATGCTGCTCCTTTTTAAAGTGGCAAAAAGCCACCCTTGCCACTGCGGCGACAGCTTTTCATCGATTCTTTGGTGCAGCGCATCTAAACGCTGCCCCAAAGAAATGGCATGACACCACCTGTCATGCAGTCAGGTGTGCGGCATGACACCAGCATCAGGGAAGAGTTAGGCCGGCTGGCGTGCAGTTTAGTGCCAGTCTGTTTAGCCCCTAAGTTATTTGAGTTGTAGTTAAAAACGTTTTGGATTTTGGAGTTCTTCAGATTTTGGAATTCTGGAAAAAGGACACTCAACATGTACTTATTTCAGTTTTGTCTTCTCTTTCTTTATGTACATTATCTATCACTAAAGCATTAATTCTTTATGTATTATATATTATAAGGATTTTACCTGTCCGTATTGGCTGCTGCTACCGTATGATCCACTTTGACCACCCTGTACAGAATACAGTTATGACAGTTATTAATTGCAAAAATATTAATATATTTTCAAAAGGCTACTTGCTATTTTTAGAAGCAGAAACTAGCCATTGTTATTTTATTTATTTGTTTATTTTATGATGATAGATAGATAGATAGATAGATAGATAGATAGATAGATAGATAGATTAGCACCTGGATGAGTTTAGGCAATGGACAGATTTCAGGCCTCTGGGATCTGTTTGTTCTTTGATGACCCAGGATTCAATGAGGAACCAACTAGAGCTTATATAAAGGAACATTAAATAGAGTTGGGGTATACCCCAGATTTGCTTAAGTACCAAAAATGATAGATTTAGCCCATCCTTCCAAATAAAAGTCTCTCCCATTCTTACTGCAAACTATCTTTATTTCTGCAGGCATCATTTACTGCAAAGAAACGTAATTGTTCCTGCTCGTGTTAAAACATTGAGAATCATAAATCCTTGCTGATCAACTGCCAAATCATCCAGACTTCTAACAGATTCCAGGTAGACGTATATCTTCTACTATCCATGAAGTATAAGACCAAAATGATAACTACTGTCTCATGTTCTGAGGTTTTCATATGCACTGCCAGAAATCATGCAGTTTGGACACCGTTTTAATTTCCTTGGTTCAATGCCTTGGAATTCTGGGAATCGCTAGTTTTGAGAGCTATCTAGCTCTCTCTCAGAGAGCTCTGGAGCCACAACAAACTGCAATTCTCAAACTTCCAAAGAATGGAGCCATGGCAATTAAAGCGGTCAGACTGCATGATTTCGACAGTGCAAATTAAACCTGAGTTTGCTATGCAATTTGTATTGAAAAGAATCTTATCTGTAAAAATAAGAGCACTCCTTACCTATATACAGCGTTTTTTACTGGAGAGGTAACTGCTGTAATAACTGAACATTTCCTAGTTCATACAATATTTTCAGTGTAGCACTGAACTGTAGAATTTGTAGGGAATGAGCTACATGGTATTAGGGAGTAATATTCGGTTGTGATGGAAAAGGATCCAGAACTCAATTATTACAAAGTTTCTTGGAAATTCCTGAGTGACTTCAGGTACCCACTAAGCTGCAGTGCCTTGAGACAGGGACCTTCACCGAACAGGAGGAGTGGGAATCAGGTGAACTCTAATGACTGTTACTTGCAGCAAGACATTGTCGAAATAGTCCGTAGTGAGAGAATGCTCAGGGAGTTGCATTGGTAGGGCCATACAAATCCCCATCTCAAGTTATAGACTCCTCTCATTCCTATGTCTTCCAAAGTGAAAGTCATGGGGCCAATAGAGGTTCTGCCAGAGAAACATCTGCAAGCTCTGTGACTATTTCTTTGTCTCTTCACTTTTGTTCTTATGGAAGAGTTTCATCTGTCTCATAAGCTCCAATGACTATTTTGACAGACAGTTCCATTTAACATTGTTGTCCACTTTATCAGCTGCCCTTTAAAATACTTCAGTTGTCTCTCTCCTCCCTTTCCCTTTGTGTTCTCCGCTTTCTTCAACGTTGCTGCCAAACTGAGGTCAAAAATGCCAAAATTAGTTTTGTACTCCATTAACTCAGCAGGGGGAGAAGGGGCGAAATCTTTCCTTCCCAGTAAGCTCAGCCATCCCCTAGCTTTGTGATATTCTTCAGAATATACTTTTTTCATCCTGACAACACTCTGATGTTGATCGACCACATATGACCAGTTTTCAGCTGGTGAGTGTGGATGTTTATGCCGTCTGCGTGAATGCATTGGCTCTCTGAAAACAAAAATGCAAAAAAATTATAAACCATTTCCAGTTACTAATAATAATAATATAATAATAATAATATCATAAATTTATTTGCTATACCGCCCTTCAACGAGCAGGGCCGGTGAACAACATATTTATAATACAATACAATTACATTATATACATAAGAAAAATACAATACAACATATAAAATCAACTAAACCTGTCCAGCCGCCTACCATCTGCCGCGAAGGGGGAAGACTAGCCGAGAACTTTAATCGGGAATGCTGATTGAAATAAGAAGGTTTTTAACTCCCTTCTAAACGGGCCAGAGAGGTTAGCTGCGCAGAGCCTCTTGATGGGCCACAGCCGATCAGAGAGGCGCGGAGGCGACGATGGAATAGTCCTGGAATACGATCTCACTCGTGTGGAGGCATTAGTCTAGCCCCTGGGACCCTCGGTAGTTGCTGCCAAGAAGTTCTGATGGATGCGGGCTGAATGTATGGAGAGAGGCGCGTCTCTTCAGGTATCCTGGCCCAAGCCAGTAGGGCTCTAGGTTATCACAACACCTTGTTTACGGCCTGCCCCGGAAGCGGATGGGCAGCCAATTGCAGACTCTTAAGTATAGGTGTCATAGACTGGCCGGTGCTTACCATTGACCAGTCTGGCTGCCATATCTGTACCATCTGTAGCCTTCCGGGGGTGGTATAAGCGTGCCCATGTAGAGCGCATGCAGAAATCCAATCGAGAGGTTTACCAGAGCATGTACAGTTTCAAGCGTCTCTCCTGGGCCAGTATGGCCAGTGGCGAATAAGCGAAGCTGATACAGGTGCTCTGGACCGCTGCCTTCACCTGATCTGTATGTAAGGTGAAGTGGCGAAATCAAGAAAGCACCCCCAGACTGCGCACGAAGTCCTTTAACAGGAGTGTGCTCCCGTTCAGGACAGTTGGAACCACCGCCATTCCTGGACCGGGGAAAGGCGAACTATGGGTAACCTCTCACAAGTACATCCGTTTTCTCTGGATTCAGACTGAGTTGCGTTTTCCCTCATCCAGCCCTATTACCTGACTCAGACAGGCACGAAGGAGGACGCCATCTCCCGTCACTCGATCCGTCGGAGACATAGTGTCCAGAAAAAAATTATGGGTGTCATCAGCGTACGATACCCCTGCCCCATGTTCGGATGTCTCTCCGCGTTCAGGTAAGATTGAAAGCATGGGAGACAGAAGGCCTTGAGGGCCCCATTGTAGGCCCTTATCGAGCACCTTCCCGCGCACCTCTGGAACTCCCAGAGGTAGGCCGGAACCACTGGAGCGCAGTGCCCCCGATCCCACCTCGCCGGCGCGCGTAGGATACATGGTCTATGGATCGGAAGCGCTGAATTCGCGCAAACACCACAGGCGCACACTTCCCCTGTCATGCCCAGACGGAGATCATCGCCCAAGGCGAACACCATCTTTAAAAAGAGAAAAAGTGTGAACATATTTATAAATATGGTATTGCTAATTTAAATGGACCACTTTCTGTCTTTGCGAGATTACAGTCTACTCTCAGAGCAGTCTTCTTATGCTCAGGAAATTAACAACATTAAGTTCTATGTTTTACTAGGCTTCTTAGAACCCGGTGTGTGGTTATTATGCCATGTGTTGTTGCATGATAAGTGCCTCCATGCTCTATTGTATAGTCAGAATGAAATCGAAAGATTAAGGGAGGGAGCTGATGATGCGCCTCCTTCCATACTTGGTTTCTGGGAGGCAAAGCAGCTGGGAACAAGCTTCTGTAGCTCCCCCTGTCCTGATTCTCCGTGTATATTTTCCTCCAAAGTGTTTCAGTCAAGGTGCATGCATGCTGATAGTGACCATGGAGATTTTCAGAGAGCCCAAATCACACAACTCGGTGTCGAAGAGCGGACAAAATGGAAGAGGGTACTATCTAGACCCCTGTTCTACCAAACATCTGATCGGGTGTGATTACTGTTTTATACGAAGCTTCTCATGGAGCTCCCTGGTTTGGATCAGTGGGAAAGGAACATGTAAATGTGATTGTGGTATGGATCCCTCTACCTGAGCTTTTATTGCTGGGTAGTGCGCAAACAGGTACACCAAAAGCCAAGAGGGCTCGTCCGAGCCAGGCAAGATTTTGGCCATGAGGCAAAAATCCCACAAGTACTCTCCTATCCTGACAGTAAAAAATACAAAGGAACCAGGTTATGTACTAACAATTTGCGCCCTTCAGACACATCAAAATTCTGGTGAGTCATCCTCACTCTGACATGTAGGTAGGCTTGCTGAACGTCGATATATGCGAGGACTGTTTGTTCTATATTGTCTCTAGGTTTAAAATGCGAAGTATAATTAGCATTTGGGAGTCAGCTTTCCCCCATTTTTGCCTCTAAGTGGTTTAAGTTGTCAGACCAGGCAAGGTATATGTCCCGAATCTGAAAATGCTTTTTGCTAGAGGTTGTAGATTTTGGAGTTTGGGGAATTTGTGGAAACTGATTGCGCGACTGACGTCTAAGAGCATCTTCAAGCTGAGACCCAAGTGAAAAAAGAAGTCAGGCTGTTTCATTCACCTTACACAAACCTGAAGATAACTTTAGCTACGCGGGGCCTCCGCTAGCGGCCTTTTGTTTAAGCAGGTTGAGCGTAACGCCAGCCGCTGGGCGCACAGGGGAGGGGCGGGCGTCGCATCGTTGATGGGGCACGCACCGTGGCCCCGCGCACCTCGCACTGCCGGCACGAGCCCATTGTTCAAGGGAGCTCGCTAGGCGGAAATCGCCTACGCAGCGGGATCCGGAAAGATCCCCGCAGGATGGGGTTACTGTATATTTAAATATGTGTACATGAAAAAAGTCTGGTGCAGTGAATCGAAGCAAGGTGCCGCTATCAGCCACTCATGGAAGGTTTTGTTTTTGAGTATTGTGGATTCGGATTTGGTAGGGAGAATCGCTTGGCTGTTAGTACAAATTGTGTTCTGCAGGGTGATTGTTATAGTCAGTAGCGGTGGATCCTCTCCTTCGCAGGGCAGTGGAACCAAATTATATTGGTGGCCGGGGATCTTCGCATCTCCTTCTTACTACATTTGGCAGCGTGGTGGATCTCTTCAGGGTTTTGGTTGGCAAGGGGTCTCTATCACTTTGGTGGGAGTGACCCCTCCATCAGTGAGCAACGTGTATCTGCTACATTTGGGCAGCAGGGACATGGAGCAGTTCTGGCAGCATCTCCTCAAGTGGCGGCAGGGGCATTGGTCCTTAGACCTGTGGTACAAATCATGTAAACAATTTTTTAAGAGCGGCCATATCTTATGTGTAAGACATTTTTATATTTTCCCCAATTTGTGAGGAGTTATGCTATATAGACACTGGTTTTTTACGAGGGACCTACATTATGCTTCCTCCGTTTAGTATATGAAGAGAATTGCCGTAAACCTGAGCCTTTGTTGTCCAGATGTGCAAGGGATCAGCAGTCTTCTTATTTTGATTAACTGCCTATGGGGTACTGAAAGTAACCCATAATCCTTGTGGTTTGTTCAAACAGTGGTTTCAAGTGAGTTGTTTCGGACAGATAGTTAATTTGGAATGCGTTTAAATGCGACCGTGCAGAATTTTTTGAAAAGGAGCACGTGCTCTTAACTCTGCTGTGTGTAGAAGAAGGGAGAGAGAAGAAGTAGCAAGCCGGATCCTGGTTGTTTTGGATGTAAACTAGGTGATTTATATGAGAACCAGTTCTTTCCGCCGTCTGCAAAAAAGGTTTGTTATTATAATCGGATATCCGCTGAGATTTGAATATAATTCATGAAATCAATGTTGTGAAGAGTTAATTGCGAAACTATATCCGTATAAGAACAGGCGAGCATTTCAAAATGGGTGTCGGGGTTCCGGGCTGAAACCAGGTGTCGAAGTCGGATACGAAAATCCCAGTGGAACATTGTCGGTCGAGTTTTTTTCGGGTTACGAAAAATTTTGGTCTTTTCGGCGCTTTTCACACGAAACGCGGCTGTGTTCCCATTGCGGCTATGGGGTTTTTCGCTCGAAGCCTTGGGTCGAGGAAGCGGTCGCGGAAGAAGTTATGTGGCGTACCCGAGCACCATGTATGTCCAGTAAATATGTTTCTGATCTCTAAATGATAAGTTAAGTACAGCTATGTTGTATTAATGTTACAGAAGCTTTCTGCCAGTTAACAAGCCGGAATAAAGGTTTCAGAAATAAAGGTATCTTTATGGGTTTTAGAAATAAAAATAATTTCTTTTTCCCCAGATTTAATATGAGGCAGTCTTTAACCAGGTAAATTTTCTTTCTTTAATTCTCTGAAGTTCTTTGTAGCGATAATGATGCAGTGGTGGATCCAACTTTTGGCTCAACTAGCAGACACAGTGAAGAATGGGATGGTAATCAAGAGTACAAATTCCATTAATTCAATGGGTGTTTAGTTAGAACACAATAGGAGCTGCGTCTTCACACAATCGACTGATAAGGCCGAGGGTATGGGGAAGAATGGGTCAAAAGAACCAGTGTGCGTTGGCCGCGTTAGCGTTCATTTTGTGGAGGTCTGTGGTATAGTTCTTATGAATGTGGTTGCACCACCCACTCCATCTCACCCCTGCCCCTTCCCACTTTTTACATGATTTTTATATTAACTTCCATCCTGTAAGCCTCCCGTATGCTGGTGAATTCCTTCCCGATGTAGTGGGGGAGAGAGGGGGCCGCGGAGTTTGTCCGCGAGGGGCTAGCGGAATGGAGGCGTTGTGGGCCGTGTGCCACAGCCGCAATCGGGGGGTGTGGGTGTAGTCGCATGGCAGTAAGAGGAGAGTAGACGATGCAGGCCGGGCGGACGAATAGGTGGTTGGGGTAGTGTGTAGGGTAGTGAGTCTGCCGGTGGTCGCAGGTGCGGATTGCGCGTATGTGGTTAGGGTCTGTGGTGTCAGCAGGATGTTTCCTTGAGGAGTCGCGTGCCGATTAGGGAGCATGATTTTGTTAGAAAGTGTGCACTTGATAAGCGCGGAAATTGGGGATACGCGTTGGGCTGTCCTTGGCACGAGCGTCGTTATGCCATGTGGAAGAATACGAGGGGGGTTGGCCTATTGCCCGTCATGGGCGGTCGGATCCTTTTGGCTGGGGGGACTTGTGGGTGGAGATGAAATCGTGATGGGGCCAAGGCTCTTTCAGTGTGTGGTTATATGAGTCAATGATTTAGAAGACTGAAATGGGCGCTTTTTGGGAGCAGATTTCAGGGTGCATAGTGTCCCTGCGGGTGGCTGCATCGCACGGGGAACTGGGTGTTTGGGGCGCATGTGTGCTGAAGAGACGGTGGGGGCACGTGGGCGCTTGGGCTGGTTTGTTCACCAGCTCGGCATTTGCTATTACAGTGGAAGCTGAAGTATGGTGGGAGGATCGATCGGTGGTACCAAGGTGACTGCACAAACTTCTGGGTGATAATAGGCTTTATAGTTTTTGAATGGTATCAACAACGTGCCTGTTGTCCCACTCTCAGCATGGTTGTTGAAAAGGGAATGTGTGTTTTTACAAATCAAGTCGAGAAGTGAGAATTTTTGTATTTTCAGTAAGAAGGTTGGTTTCGAAAAGGGTGGACGAAGAGTTGATCATAGGTGGTGGGAAGAATGGACAGGTATTTTCGAGAAATGGGATAAAGGGGAGGGAGTCCTTTTCCCTCTTTCGTCTGTTGGATACGGGTGGCTCTTGATAATTCCCCCTCTGAAGAGAGCGCCAACAGAAGCCGCAAAAGCCCGACACCCGGAACACACCAGAGGGAGAGGGAAAAAGGACACGACCGGAAGCGCCCCACACGGGGGGGCGGCCCCGCCGCTCGTGATAATCTCCTTAAAACTACACTGTACAGGGAGCATGCAAGAGGTTTAAAAAACTTTTTGCGTGTGTCATGTGCCATCAAATTATTTGCTGCTGGTATTTGGGTATGGTATACTATGGTTGCTGCTCAGGCATATGAGATGGGGTGAACACTTGGCAAGGAGGGGGGGAGAGCCGTTTCCCCGAACCTCTACAGGTGATCGGCCTGAAACTGTTAATTAAAAAAGGAAAACTTGAATGAGTGACCAACCAGGCTAGTATTTAGTGCTGGGGGATTTCAGTTATCTAAGCCCTAGCCAACCCATTGACCACACAAAAAAAAAGTCATTTTTGGGGGTGTAGGGGATGGGAGAAGGGTGGGTAAAATGTTCTGATGCACACTTTTGCCTCTCTTGATTTACAAATGCATTGCGATGATTACAACTCTTTTTTATTCGAAGTGATCTCTTATAGGGTGGCCAGAGTGGACAACGGCGGTGGCAGCAGCAGTATGGGCAGGTAAAAACTCTGGGAGATACTGTGGTAGGTGTTATATAACTATGGATTAGTAAGACATATGCATAGAGATCTAGTTGTCCTCAAAGTAGATTCTGTTCTTTTGCAAATATTAAGAGAGTCTGTTTCTGTACAGGGTGACAGAGCGGTATATGGGCGGCAGGCAATCGGCAGGTAAACAAGAATATCCAGTAAGGGCCTATTATTATACTATGGTAATATAGCGAGGCGCAGATTAGATTGCAATTCTATATCTAAATTAAGCCCGAAACAAGGAGACTGCGTGGTGGGACAGCCATATGACAGCTGTTTTATTTAACCTGGCTCAGTGTGGAGCGAAAAGGCACAATTAGAACATACAAGGAAGCCAAAAACAAAAGAGAGGAAATGGCCACCGCATCCTTGCGAAATGTTGGAAATGCACAACAATGTCATGTCTGAAGGCCAACCAGGCTGCATCCGCCACTGCAGAAATAATCCAGTTTGCCACCTATTTTAACTTCCATGGCTTAATACTGCTAAACTTTGGGAACTGTAATTTTGTGAGACATTTAACCTCTTTATAAGAATTCTCTGGTGCCATAACAAACTACCAATCCCAAAATTCCATATCACTGAGCCATGGGTACCTGTTAAATAAACAGTTGTCACCGTGGCTATCCCACCAAAACCGATTCTCTGTCTTGCTTAATTAGGGGAAAGATTTTGGATTATTTCTGCAATGCTGATGCAGCGCAAACCAGCAACCTTCTGTGCTGTATCCAGTTATGGAATACTTTAAAGTTATGGAATACCTTTAAGCTCTGTTCCTTTAGAGCTTGTTCAGTGCCAAAGTTATGACATTCCAGCACTAAGGAAAAAAAACCATGTTTGATTTTACATTATTTTAATCTCTTTTAACTGTTTGTAAACTGTTTTCTTTAATATTGTCACAATTATTTGATATGTTTTCGGTGTACGTTACAGTGCTATTGCAATATACTATAATAATTAATAAATAATAATAATAATAATAAAATATAATAATAATGTTCTAAAATGTAAAAATTGCCACATGTTGAGTGGCCATGGGCCATTTTAGGCCTAGGAGAGGTTTTTTATTAATAAACAAGAAGTGAACGAGAAGCAACTGTTTGTCTCTTGTTTTTAAAAAATGGCCCACAACACATGGCAAAAAACTTCCCTCCTTGCTCCTGGAATGCATTTGCAAGGGAAAGTTGTGTGTGTGTTGGAGAGTGCAGGGAATATACGGCCTCCCAAGATCTCCTGGGGGCTAATGTGGCCCCAACTTTCCAAGTTATTTCATCCATGTCCCATTCATGCCTCGGTCTGAAAAAGAGGTTGACCACTCTTGCCTTGGGAGATGGATTTAGAAAGTAGAGGTTAGTTCTCAAACCCCAGCAATTAGAAGAGTGGAATGGTTTTCTTCATTTATTTAACCAAGAGAGTTAAAAAAAAGTAATTTGAAGTATTCTTTCACTCGTAAGTATAGAAACAATAGTTAGAAAATAATAAATTTACTGGTAGTATTTTTTAAAAACCTAGGACTTTTTTCTTTACAGGGTGGACACAGTGGATCATATGGGAGCAGCGCCGGACAGGGCACGAGTCCCCCCCTTCTATGAAACTTCTTTTCATATATACCATATATACTTTAGTATACAGGGAGAGGTGGACACAATTGAATAGAGGATTAATACTTATTTCTTGCCTCCTGCATATGGAAATATAGCTTTTTTCAAATATATTAAAGCGATGTTTGTAATGATTCTATAATATTTTTAATGTTCTTGTACAGGGTGGACCGAGTGGGTCATTGGCAGCAGTAGTCCATATGGACAGGTAAAAACACTGTAATGATAACACCTGGCTCCCATCTATCTACATCTAGATCATCTATGCTACTTATCTATCTAAATTAAATTAAATAAATACATAAATCATAAAACTAACGACTAGTTTCGCTTCAAATAGAAAGTAGCCTTTAAAAATATAATATTTTGCATTAATAACTGTAATAACTGTATTCTGTGCAGGGGTCAAGTGGATCCGGTAGCAGCCGCCATACGGACAGGTAAATCTTATAGAGGATTATACTATTTCGCCCTGAATATGGAATAGAGCTTTTTCAATATATTAAAGAGCTGCTGTGGAATGAGTCTTAGTAAGGGCGTCGGGACAGGGTGGACAGAGTGGGTATATGGCGCGAGTGCCAGATGGACAGGTAAAACACGGGTGTGAGAAGATAGATATGATTAAAACAAATGGAAGAATGATAACACCTGGCT
>NC_056525.1:110575601-110577029 GCF_019175285.1 Sceloporus undulatus
TACACTTATTCTTTTCGCAAATACAGAAAGTAGCTTTAAAGAGATGTGTGTTATTTCAGCAACAGTTGTGTTTAACTATTCACTTTTTTTGCACAGGGTGGATCCTATGGGAGCAGTAGCCAATATGGACAGGTAAAAACTTTATGCCTATTCTACAGAAGTAATTCTCAGCTAATTTAATTCTTGATGGAAGTAACAAATAATTTTTGCAATTTTCTTACCACTACAAAAACTATACAGTTTTCAAAGACTATTTGTGGTTTGGGACTTATGTGCAGAAGCCACATTTTTTTGTACAGAAAATAGCATTTTTGCTCTGTAGACAGCATTTTCAGTTTAAAAACTAAGTTATGTGTGGAAACAATATTCTTGGTGCAGAAAATGCAGGGTTTTGTACAAAAAACAACAACCACTTGTACAAATTTTTCACAGAATAAGTTGTGAACTGCAAAGATTCTCATCAGTTCACATTTTATCTCACCAGGGTTTCCCAACACTTGAGAAACATGGTTTTTTTTAACTAGTTTCCAAATGTTTTAAAATATTATTTCCATCGCTGAAGCATAATCTTGCTCTCAGAGACAGAAAGTAAGGTCCCGAACAGACAGGCCAAAATAAAGCTGCTTCAGGTCACTTTGGAGGTATGCTGTCTAAATGACACAGGCATCTTAAGAGGCCAGAAGCCGAGCCAAAGCTGTGCTCTAGTCCATAGGTCTGGAGCGTGGCTTTGACATGGCTTCCAGCCTCTTAGGACACATGCATAATTTAAACAGCATACCTCCAAAGTGACCCGAAGCAGCTTTATTTTGGCCTGTCTGCTCAGCCCCTAACTTGTTAACAGTTAAATTATTGTATTATGGCACAACATGTTTTTAAAGTAGCAATTGTTTTCTGTTCAGGGTGGATCATATGGAAGCAGCAGCCATTATGACCAGGTAAAACATTTAAAACTATATAATTAATAGGTGCCACATGTCACAGCAATAAGCGATATACATGGGAAAATATTAATAAATAATAAATGTTGAGTTTATTCTGCTCTTAAATATAGAAAGTAATTTAAAATTCAGTCATATAATTTGTGAAGTAATAAGTGGTTTCTGTGCAGGGTGGACAGGGTGGATCATATGGTGGCAGCAGCCATTATGGACAGGTAAAACTCTTTAAATGTATATCATATCAATACAGTGGTGCCTCGGGTTACGAAAGTAATTCGTTCCGCGGCCGCTTTCGTAACCCGAAAAGCCTTCGTAAGCCGAATTGCCATAGGCGCTAATGGGGAAAAGCCGCGTTTCGTGCGAAAAAGCCGAAAAAAGCACCAAAAATTTTCTTCGTAACCCGAAAATACATTCGTAACCCGGAACAATGATTTCCAATGGGATTTTTTCGTATCCCGAAAATTTCGTAACCTGGGTATTTCGTATCCCG
>NC_056525.1:110577129-110579112 GCF_019175285.1 Sceloporus undulatus
TACACTTATTCTTTTCGCAAATACAGAAAGTAGCTTTAAAGAGATGTTTGTTATTTCAGCAACAGTTGTGTTTAACTATTCACTTTTTTTGCACAGGGTGGATCCTATGGGAGCAGTAGCCAATATGGACCGGTAAAAACTTTATGCCTATTCTACAGAAGTAATTCTCAACTAATTTAATTCTTGATGGAAGTAACAAATAATTTTCGCAATTTTCTTACCACTACAAAAACTACACAGTTTTCAAAGACTATTTGCGGTTTGGGACTTATGTGCAGAAGCCACATTTTTTGTACAGAAAATAGTATTTTTGCTCTGTAGACAGCATTTTCAGTTTAGAAACTAAGTTATGTGTGGAAAGAATGTTCTCGGTGCAGAAAATGCAGGGTTTTGTGCAAAAAAAACAACAACAAAAAACCCACTTGTACAAATTTTGCACAGAATAAGTTGTGAACTGCAAAGATTCTCATCAGTTCATGTTTTATCTCACCAAGGTTTCCCAACACTTGAGAAACATGGTTGTTGTTTTTTACTAGTTTCCAAATGTTTTAAAATATTATTTCCATCACTAAAGCATAATCTTGCTCTCAGAGACAGAAAGTAAGGTCCCGAACTGACAGACCAAAATAAAGCTGCTTCGGGTCACTTTGGAGGTATGCTGTTTAAATGATACATGCATCTTAAGAGGCCAGAAGCTGCACCAAAGCTGCGCTCCAGTCCTTAGAGCTGGAGAGTGGCTTTGACATGGCTTCCAATCTCTTAGGACACATGCAGCATTTAAAGAGCATACCTCCCAAGTGACCCAAAGCAGCTTTATTTTGGCCTGTCTGTTCAGCCCCTAACTTGATAACAGATAAATTATTGTATTATGGCACAACATGTTTTTAAAGTAGCAATTGTTTTCTGTTCAGGGCGGATCATATGGAAGCAGCAGCCATTATGACCAGGTAAAACATTTAAAACTATGTAATTAATAGGTGCCACATCTCATAGCAATAAGTGGTATACATGGAAAAATATTAATAAAGAATAAGTGTTGTGTTTATTCTGCTCTTAAATATAGAAAGTAATTTAAGATTCAGTCATATAATTTGTGAAGTAATAAGTGGTTTCTGTGCAGGGTGGACAGGGTGGATCATATGGTGGCAGCAGCCATTATGGACAGGTAAAACTCTTTAAATGTATATCATATCAGTATGTCCTAATATAAGCCAGTGGTGGCTTGTTGATTGAATTGGGAGAGGGTTAACCGTGAAATGGTGAGGGGAGACATCCCTCTTGCTCAGTCCATGATCCAACCACATAATATAAAATTAAAATAAGCCTATGCATATGCCTTGAATCATGAGCTTGGAGAAGGATGGGCTATAAATTCAATCAATCAACAGTATCTTGATCTAAAAAACAGTTTTATACAAATATACTAAAGTAGGTCTTTTGTAAATTAATAACTGTTTTCTGTATAGGGCGGCCAAAGTGGATCATATGGCAACAGCCAATATGGACAGGTAAAAATCTTTTTAGAGTATAACTTATCTTGACATAGTGATTTGACTGTTGGACTATGACTCTACCAGGGTTCAATTCTCAATCTGGCCATGAAGCCAACTGAGTGACCTTGGGCAGGTTACACTCTCTCAGCCTCAGGGGAAGGCAATGGCAAACCTTATCTGAACAAATCTTGCCAAGAAAACCCCATGATAGGCTCGTCCTAGGGTCCAGTAAGTCAGAAATGACTTGAAGGCACCTAACAACAACAACATTTGATGTTGAAAATGGTAATATATGATACACAAAGAGCTAGAAAACATAGAATAACCTTTTCTGCTGAGGTTTTAAGTAAATAACTTACAGCATAATCCTAATGGGGTCAAGGAGAAGTGACCACCTCATTCACTTTCTTCCACCTTGTGTTGGCTTGAACAAAAGGCATTGCAAATACTCTTATTTTAACTTCTCCCTCTTCTTGAAAGTAGGATGGTG
>NC_056525.1:110579212-110586775 GCF_019175285.1 Sceloporus undulatus
TTTTTTCGTATCCCGAAAATTTCGTAACCTGGGTATTTCGTATCCCGAGGTACCACTGTATGTCCTTATATAAGCCAGTGGTGGCATGTTGATTGAATTGAGAGAGGGTTAACCATGAAATGGTGAGGGGAAACATTCCTCCTGCTCAGTCCATGATCCATCCACATAATATAAAATTAAAATAAGCCTATGCTTATGCCTTGAATCATGAGCTGGGAGAAGGATGGGCTATAAATTCAATCAATCAATCAATCAATCAATCAATCAGTCTCTTGATCTAAAAAACCAGTTTTATACAAATATACTAAAGTAGGTCTTTTGTAAATTAATAACTGTTTTCTGTATAGGGCGGCCAAAGTGGATCATATGGCAGCAGCCAATATGGACAGGTAAAAAATCATTTTATAGTATAATTTATCTTGGCATAGTGATTTGACTGTAGGACTATGACTCTGGAGACCAAGGTTCAATTCTCAACCTGGCCATGAAGCCAACTGAGTGACCTTGGGCAAGTTACACTCTCTCAGCCTCAGAGGAAGGCAATAGCAAACCTTATCTGAATAAATCTTGCCAAGAAAACCCCATGATAGGCTCGTCCTAGGGTCCAGTAAATCAGAAATGACTTGAAGGCACCCGACAACAACAACATTTAATGTAGAGAGTGGTAATATATGATACACAAAGAGCTAGAAAACATAGAATAACCTTTTCTGCTGAGGTATTGAGTAAATAACTTACAGCACTATCCTAAATGGGGTCACGGAGAAGTGACCACCTCATTCACTTTCTTCCACCTTGTTTTGGCTTGAACAAAAAGCATTGCAAAAAATACTCTTATTTTAACTTCTCCCTCTTCTTGAAAGTAGGATGGTGGGGGGGATATACTCGCTATAGCAATTCCAAATTAGCATAGCTGTAGTGTCTGATTTCATCCTTCTTCATACGGATGAGGCAACTTTGGATCCATCCTCCCCTTGGACTGACTAGAGTTCCTTCCTTAGCCAAGGGTCTCTGTGCTAGGAGGAATGTGCTTTTACCCCCATTGTAATTCACCAGCTGGCAGATTTAGTGTTAAGATTGTTCATGTGTTAAAGATGTAATATCTCATATTAAGAGCAAAATATAATTTTGAAAAAAAATTCTATATAGGGTGGATCATATGGCGGCAGCAGCCAATACGGACAGGGTGGATCATATGGTGGTGGCAGCCAGTATGCAAAGGTAAAATCTCATGCTATAGGTGGTATTGTAAACATGAACATGGACAAAGTTTTTTTTAATGGATTCCTGGCCCCCAGAGGTTTAATTAGAGGGTATTCTCAGTTTGAATGACAGTCCAGTCCAGCCCAGCTCAAGCATGTAGTCCACTTTAAAATGTGAATTGAAGATTATGTGTGAATTTAAAAATATATACTGTGTGTGTGTGTGTGTGTGTGTGTGTGTGTGAAGATGACCTAAGAAAACAACTCCTGTTGTTGATCTTAGAAATCCATGTTTTCCTGATTGTTAGATGTGATTGCAGCTCAGTTTCATAGCTGTTAAAAAAAATCATTGGGGCACATACAAATTGGCAATCAAGTACTAGATCCTAAAAACTGAGGTCAGACTAATATACATTTAATATCAATTTGCTGGTTATAAACTGAAAAGAGAAAAATAGAGCAGCACCAAATGCAAGAAAGTAAGTGTGAGGGGGAGAAGGAGTTAAGGCTTCAAAATGGTAACAGAATCATATATATTTTAATTAAGAGGTAAAATGCAGAATGCATTTGGGTGAACAACCTCAAGAACAATGAAACAAACAAAAAAGTCAGTACGTAGAGAGATCTGGTAGCACCTTTGAGACTAACTGAAAGAAAGAAATTGGCAGCATGAGCTTTTGTAGACTTCAGTCTACTTCCTCATATGCATTAGTGCATCTGAGGAAGTAGACTGAAGTCTAGGAAAGCTCGTGCTGCCAACTTATTTCTTTCAGTTAGTCTCAAAGGTGCTACCAGATCTCTCTACGTATTGATTTACAGACTAACATGGCTATATCTTTGAATTCTACTACTATGGAAAGCAAACAAAAAAGTCATTTTATATATGTAAGCTTATATACTTGGTCATTGATTAGAATTAAATAACTCTTTATTTAAAATACAAACCCTAATGCATAATACATTAACCTAATATCTCTGGAAGCACACAAACTAGTTAGTTTCTTTAAAAGGAAGAAACCTGGAAATTTGAGTCAGATTATGACTCAAATTATAGGCTCAGAAACTGCCTAAATCCTGGTCAGCCCGAGAGAGCATAAGGGAAGTCTATTTATGTCCAAAACAATCCTGTCATTTTTAGGGAATGCACATTGTTAAGGAAATCAGCCTTGTGTTTCAACAGACTGGGGAACTTGTGGCCATCTGGATGTTGTTAGATACGAAAAGTTACAAATTCCTTTTCTTTACAACCGATTTCCCTACTAGTTCTGTGATGCCTACGGGAAAAATATACTTTTGCTTTCATGCTTATCTTACTAAAGATACATCTTACATTGCAGAAAGAAAGCCTATGTCTCTTTGTGAGTTGTCTGTAAAGGCCAAATGTCCCAAGTTGCCCCCAACCTTGCGATATCTAGTTTAGATGACACAGGCTGAACCCCTGTGGTGGAATCGGGACTGTAAAAATCTTCATATTAAATGGAAAAATAGTGTTCCCAGTTGTCATGAAAAATGACAGTTCACTATCCAAACT
This sequence comes from Sceloporus undulatus, assembly GCF_019175285.1. Lineage (NCBI taxonomy): Eukaryota > Metazoa > Chordata > Lepidosauria > Squamata > Phrynosomatidae > Sceloporus > Sceloporus undulatus. The sequence continues at coordinate 110,581,946 of NC_056525.1, forward strand.
CCTCTTCTAGGTACACATTAAAAATTAATTTTTGTCACTCTAACAATAGACTGCATTTCTAAGAATTTTTGGTGAAAGGGGGAAAGGGATTTCATTACTCTCACTGTTAAACTGGTTTCAAACTTGTTTAAAGTGTCAGTTTATAAGGTAACCTTCCCTGTGCATAAGTGTCAAGTCTGCTCATGCATAGTACTGAAGCCATGACATTTCATAGTTGAGTGAGGAAGATGAAATGAATGAATGCTAAATCCAGTTTCCCGTTTACTCTCATATGTGTGATTGTTGAACAATGATTTTATGACCACTGCTGTATGCACACTGCATGACAGTTGGGTCAGGAAGGCAGTGCATGGTCAGGTTTTTGTCCAGGGGTCCTTTCACATTACACTATTGTAGTAGTATGATTCCACTTCTGCTGCCATGGTTACATTCCATGAAATGGGATTTGCCGTTTAGGGAAAGGCATTTAGAATTCTCAGCCAAAAAGCTCTAATGCCTCCCCAAACTACAAATCCCAGGATTCCACATGATGAAGCCACTGTAGTTAAAGTAGAATTATAGTGCTATAATGGTGTAGTATCAAATGGTCCCAGCTAAAGAAAGGCATGTCAAAGCTTCCTCCTATACATAAATGCCCCTAAACTGGGATTGGGTTGGACATCCTCCGATTCCCCTACAAAGAGCCCACCATAAAACATCTGGAACAGAAACAATCAATTCCTAATCTTTTTTCAGAACAACTCTTCCTCAGGCGGTGGTCAGTCTGGTGAACAGGTAAGAATTATGCCTCCTAGCTGGACAAAGGCATAAATATTTTATTTTTTCAAAAGAAATCCAAGCCACAAAAGAGAGAGAGAGAGAATGAGAGATTGTTTTATTGAAAAGCATAGGAAGAGAAACAAACAATTCATTTTTAATTTTAATTTTGTTTATAGAACTCGACTTCTCCAGAAGGCAGTCAGACTGGTGGACAGGTAAGAAATTAACATTTTAAAAAGCCAAGCAGAAATGAGTATCCATTTTCATGGTGGAAGGTAAAAATACTGTTAGCACAGAAATTGATACCTTGTGTAGAGCTGTTCAAGGATTCTCAGGAGGAGGTCAGTCTGCTAGCCAGGAAACATTTCTTCAGAATGTGTTGACATGTATACCAAGATTCACTATAATTCTTTAGAGCAGAGCAAAGGTGAGATATGTCATTTGCATGCTTCACCAATAAAATAGCTCATCAGAAAGAGCACTTCACTTCTTTCAGAGTTGCATATCTTAGAGACTTGTAGTACAGTCAGCCCTCCGTATCCACTGATTCTTCTTTATCCATAGGTTCAGCTTGAAAATATTTTTTAAAATTCCAAAAAGCAAACCCTGATTTAACTATTTTACATAAGAAAAACATTTTACTACACCATGGTATATGATGGAACTAGAGCATCTATGGATTTTGGTATCCATGGTGGGTCTTGGGACCAAACCCCAGTGGATACCAAAGACCATAGTAGTATATTATTTATTGTGTTACCAAACTATCCTGACTTTGTCCTGTGATAGTACTCAAGGCACTATAAACACATACCTATATTCCCAGATGATCTGTGCTGACCAGACCTAGATCAGCATATCTTAATAAGCTTGCTGTTGTATCTTGAACACTCTTCATTTATCTTTTGCTAGCACTCTCATCAACCTATGATAGCATTATGGACACCATATTTTGACAAATGGAGAGCCCAAAGATATGAAAAACTGATCTAGGGAAACTGCTCCTCACCCCACCCCCAGCATACATCTCCTTCCCCCATTGTGTTGCATATGGATTAGGCTACCATTGTAGTTTAAGATCTACTGCTCATAGCCATCATGGGAAAGTTGATTTTTTTTTGTACCAAAGAAATAATTTGCCTGAACACAGCTGCAGAGGCTTTCCTAAGGCTAGTTCAGTTTTAATGGGGACAAGTATTTTAAAGACAGATAAGAAGAGAATAAGAGTGGGCTAAGGAAATGTGTACTCCTTGCGTGCTTGTGAGCTGTCCTCTTCAAAACTTATTCTGCTCTCCCAATTAGTTTATGCTGGAAGCATTTTTGTTTACTGGGATGTGAAGCTGGTGAACAACTGGTCACTGGAGCACAGGCTATTATGGTTCTCCCCTGTGGCTGATTCATTCATCTAACTTTTTCCACACTGTGTATGCTGCAGCAGGAAAGGGGAATATGTTGCCCTCCAAGTATTGTTTGAACATAACTTGAATCTTGCTTCACTGCTGGCTATGCTGGCAGAACAAGTCATTCCCCATTACAACCTCATTGATGGGTCACTTCACATCAAAACCTTTGGGTGTGTGCTTTTTTTCAGTGCTGGATATCCTTTTTAATGGTCATTTGAATGTCCATTTTTGCATTTTATCTTTATTTCATTAAAACATAGATTAATATGAACTTACTCTTCAATCAGTGTATGAACCAAAAAGCTCAGAGGCATACAAATCACCTGTGGTTTCACTTTTAAATTACAGGATTCATCTTCCCCTTCAGGAAGTCAACAGAGTGGGCCGGTAAGCTTTCTTTCCTCATACATCTGATATTGTAACCTCTGAATTCTGTTGATGAACTCTCATGTTGTTATAGGTCTGTAATTCAGCTCATTTAAAAATGTCTTTTTCTAATATAGAGCTCATCATACTCTGGAGGCAGACAGCCTGGTGGACAGGTAAGTGTTCCCTCCTTACACTATCAGTTGCATTTGTTCAGATACAAGCTGAACATTCCTGGAAATACAATTGCTCCTATTATTTCCTCTACTGGTAGAATTCAAAGATATAGCCGTGTTAGTCTGTTGAATCAGTATGTAGAGAGATTTTGTAGCAACTTTGACTTTAACTGTGTCAGTTAGTCTCAAAGATGCTAAAAGATATTTCTACATATTACTTTGCCTACTTTTACTACTACTTCCTACTGTTGGTGTTGTTATTTACCTTATAACGCTAGGCACAGTAAAGCATTTTGTAGCCCTTCCCAGTTTATGTTTGCTGTCCGTACTGGATAAAATGTCAAATAATTTAAAACTGGAGGGCGAAAAAGGAGAATATTGACACTAAAAATCTGAAACAGGAAACTGCATCTTGAAGAATCATGAGCTGACTATTAGGTACTAGGTGTACATAACATTCCATGATTCTTAATCAGTAAAGGAAAACAGATTTTCATTTGAACTAAGTTCTTTCTTAAATCAGACATTCTGATAAGATGCCAGCTTTTTTATTATTATTTCCTTTCAGTCAAGAAATATGACATGTGTTTTCTCTTTTCTTTTCAGGGTGGATGCTATTGCCCTGGTGGGTTTTCTGTAAGTATTCATTCTCTGCTGTATTCATTTATCTAGGCACGCATGATTCTTTTGTCTTTATGAATCACCTTCTTTCTGGAGCTGCTATTCCCTCTAACATTAGAGTAGCTAATTCTGTTTCTCCACCCAAACTTTTGAAGTATTGTGTTAATATAATTTCTTGTAGTCATTAGATACTTGCAGCTAGGCTGATATTGTGCCATTTTACCCCCTGTATTAGGCTTCTGTGTTTTTGACATATGAGACAGACCCTTAGCAGGAGAGCCATAAGCATAGTATGGGGCTGAACATTTCTTGGCAGTGCTAACAGGAAGGAGAAGAATTGGAGAAAAATTTAAGGAGGATCATTAACAAATTGTTTATAAAACCAGTTACGTCAACCACTGCTTTGTTAGTTTTAGTGTTTAATAACATATTATGTACTAACGTGGAAGATATGTCTTATGCTTGAAGGTTCTTCAAAACATTTAGTGTTATTGATACAAATCTAGCATTGACACATTATCATTGGACTGGGTATACACAGCTGCTAATTGGAGGGCATCTCATATTTTGTATAACCCTTCCATTTTTTATACTTTTTGGTTCAATGATAAGATCTATAATGCTGGCAATTTTAAAAAGCATTTTGTTTTTCTTCCTCAGTAATCAATATAACTTGCTCTTTGTGGTTTATACCTCTTCATAAATCTATTTTCTTGATATAATCCAGTCACATTCATTGTTCCCTTTCCAAAAACAACTTCTGTTGCATTTTAAAATAAAATTAATTATGATTATATGATGCTCTGCCTTTGCTCCCATTCGATACATTGTCCAGAACTGGAAAAGACTGAATATGTACTTAATCTCCAATTTTGTATAGTGACCATCCAGATGTGTATTTTTATAAAAAGCATACTAGAGGGTTCAACGTTTTTCAGGCAGTATCATTAGGGTAAAATAAAACCTAGCTCTATCAAGTTGTCTTTCTGACTAGGGGAAAAAAAGATTACCAAAACATTTTTTCCTAACAGGGTTCTTCTTATGGTGGACAAGGCAGCCAGTATGGTGGTGGACATGGTAGCCAATATGGTAGCAGCAGCCAGTATGGTGGCAGCAGCCAGTATGGTGGTGGACGAGGAAGCCAGTATGGTGGTGGACGAGGAAGCCAGTATGGTGGTGGAGAAGGAAGCTCATATGGTGGCAGCAGCCAATATGGTGGTGGACGAGGAAGCCAGTCTGGTAGTAGCAGCCAATATGGTGGTGGACAAGTAAGCCCGTATGGTGGCAGCAGTCAATATGGTGGTGGACGAGGAAGCCAGTATGGTGGCAGCAGCCAGTATGGTGGTGGACGAGGAAGCCAGTATGGTGGACAAGTAAGCAATATTCTTCAAAAGAATTTACATTTTACTGTAATAATAATAATAATAATAATAATAATAATACTTACCCGCCTCTCCTCAAGACTCGAAGTGGGTTACAACATAGATTGAAACACATAAAACTAT
>NC_056525.1:110586875-110589497 GCF_019175285.1 Sceloporus undulatus
CATCAATCGAAAGAGATCTACTTGCCCATGTAGCTCTACACACACTTTGTTGACAGGATTGGATGGAATCTATACCATTGAAAAATTTGTAGTAAGACTTACAGTGATCCACACAATGCTAATTAATTCTATCCAGTGATTAAATGCAGGATAATTTAGGATGTTTAAATCCAGACTTGTATTGCAATGACTTTTATTATTTTGTGTAGGTGTGTTCTGTTCCTGCAGGAGTGGAAGTTACATTAATGATATCCTCCCATCCTGCTATGGAGCCCTTTCTTTTAAAGCAAAATAAAACTTTTATGACACAAAAGAAAGACACAATAAAAATAAACATAAACTCCTCAACCCCATTGAACAGGAAATTATGTGCCCTTCCTTTCTTACAAGGAAGCAATTTTATTGAATTGTATTTTCTTGTGAGATATTATAGAAAGGTTTTAGCCATGGGAAATGGCATCCTCAGTTAATACACTCCTGAACTAAGTGCTGGGTGGAACTTCCGTTATAATTGTGCTTGCTGCTGATCCCTTAAAATCAGCATCTCAGCAGCTTTGAACAGCTTTGTGGGACCAAATTAAAAAGTTGGAAGGGATCCCAAGGGCCATTTAGTCCAACCCCTGCCTTCACTTCTCCAGGCTAAACATATACCCATCTCCCTAAGACACCCCTCAGAGGGCATGGTTTCCAGATCTATGTCTAAAATATCTTACAGTATATATGACACAGAAATGCAGAAAGATAAATTTTATGCTTCTGCCTGTTCCTAAATTAAAAGAGAATTTTATTTTTGATATTTTAAAGTAATCAGCATTTTCCTGCAACTCAGATATTATTTAGCATTTAGCAACAATCTTTTCCCCCCCCAAGTAATAATTCTTTTCTATACAGGGTGGACAAGGTGGATTCAGCGGCGGCCAATACGGACAGGTAAAAATACTTTTCATATACTTTACATGTTACACATTGAGTCACCCTTCTCTGGATTTCCAAAATCCTCCAAAAACCAAAGCATTTACATGGATGGCTGAGAAGTTGACACCTTTATTAACCTGTATTAATCTATGTCATAGCACAATATAGCAGTAGCGTCACAGGGGGAGGGAGAGTGGGGTTCACTGGGTGACAGCCCAGAAGGAGGGGCACCCAGTCGGCTCCTTGCCCCCCGTAGGTGCTGCTTCACCCTCTGCAGGAGCTTCTGTGGGCTGTGCAGGTGCTCTTTGGGACTATGTAGGTGCCACACGGGTGTCCCTCTGGCCTGCTCAGGTGCTCCTGTGTGCTCCCCCTCCCTGGAAACCACACTGGAAGCAGGGAAATAGCCAGGATTTTGGGAATGAGAGGTCCAGACTAAGTGCCACCATTATAATGAGGCTTGGGTATGGCAGCATGCACCATTCATTGTATCTAACGGAAGGGGGAGTCCGGACACCACAGAACCTCCCCCTTGGCTACGTCCCTACTGGACATCCTGCCCTCCCCCGAAGTCCCACCCCCTGCACCAGATGGTGCGGGAACACCACTGCAATATAATAAACACAGAAACATAAAACTAAAAGAAATATATTCATTAATAGATTTCTTTTGGATTAATAACTGTCTTTTTACACAGGGTGGGCAGAGAGGGTCATATGGCAGTGGCAGCCAATATGGACAGGTAAAATTTTTCTTTTTTTAAAAAATGATACACACACACACACACACACATATATATAATTTGTTCTGTTCCAGAACTGTGTGTAGTTCCAACTTCCCCAAAATTCTTTGGGTATTGAACACTGACACATGTTATTATTATAAGTTTAATTGGTGGTAAATGATGCAGCAGATGATACATGGCAGAGAAACATTCCAGCTTTTTTGCTGATAGTGTCCAGCATCCCCTCATAGCCAATGTTAAAAGTGGGCACCTAAACAACAAATTCTACTTAGTCTGTCCCCAATCAATGAATAAAATCCCCAGCGGTGGCAATACTGTATAGGAAACCTGGGCTAGGGAGTAATCCTTGCTAGGGAAAGACTGATGGATGATGGACTCCCAAGGATTATATAGTGCTGAAACAAACAAACAAACAAACAAAATGAAAGTGCACAAGCATGACCCATTTTCTCCCAGGAGCTTTGAGAACTGTGAAAGCATTTTACTGACAGAAGAAAATTCTCTCCCTGAGTCTGTTTCAAGCTTTTATATCTTTTTGGAGCCTCAAATAGCCAAACCAATGCAAAAGGTAATTTAACATGTCACATACAAATTTGTAATACTAGACAACTTTAAACATTTGGCCAATGTGCTAACAAGGACTCCATATTCATCTACCTAGTGGCAGAGGTCCAACTCACTACCTTAGTAATTTATATTGGCATTAAAAGAACACTTTGGCATTGTTCCGCAAATCACTTAGGCTGCAATCTTCTAGCACATTTATCTGGACATAAATCTACTGAATTCAACAGCTCTCACTTCTGAGTAGATACATATATAAGATGACACTGTAATTACATGTGTCTTCAACTAAAATATTATGAAATACAAAATATATTTCAGCCATAACAACTTGAATGTAGTATCAAGATATTATTATTATTATTATTATTATTATTATTATTATTATTATTATTATTATT
>NC_056525.1:110589507-110656693 GCF_019175285.1 Sceloporus undulatus
TTCAGGGGGGATCATATGGCAGTGCCAGCCACTATGGACAGGTACAATTTTTTAAAAAACATATCATATATTTGGAGTGAGAAAAATAAAATGCTTATTCTTCTTTCTCCTTCTGATTTAATAAAGTTTTTAAAATATAGACATATTAAGGCAACATAGCATTAAAGCTTCTTAGTGCCTCACTGATAAAATCTGTTTTGAAACAAATAATAATTTTTCATTGCAGGGTGGATATTATGGTGGCGGCAGCCAATATGGACAGGTAAAAACAATTTTAAAAATACAGTAAAGTACTTTTATACATTTATTTGTTTGTTTGTTACTTATAATCTTTTAAAATTGATTTTAATTCTAAGAATTCCAGAAGGCGGAACACACACTCAGCCAACTACCACACACCCTAAAATGTCACCTTCTTTGTAACACCTCAGCTAAAGAGGGTGCTATGAAAAAGGTGTCTTTCTGAAAGATGCTGCAGGCAGGTAACATGTAAACAGCAGTAAAATCCAGTATAAAGAGACATTGCAAAATACACATTTTAAGGCTTGTGACTTAGGAGAGATTCAGTGATGGGTATTTAAAAAATAATGATTATTTTCTCTACAGGGATCATATGGTGGCAGCCCATATGGACAGGTAAGAAATTATAATATATAATATACAAACTCAATATATAATAACTTCTATGAGTAATAATATTTATTTATTTGATTATTTATTTGGATTATATCCTGCATTTCCCCCCCCCCCCCATGACGCTCAAGGTGGTTCCCAATAATATTAAATAAAACAATAATATAAATAAGACCCAAAACAAGGGTGAGTATCAAAACATAACTAAGCTAAAAGCCTAATCCGAGACAACTAAAAACACTTTTTAAAAAATCCTTAGATAAGTACAAGGCCCAGCTGATAACAGTCACTTTCACTCAGTCAATTTCAAAAGCCTACCAATTTTTTTAAAATCATCCAAATGGATGCCATTGGAAAAACAAAAAGGCAACCTAGCTATCCTTAATAATGAGCTATTTTTATTCTTATATATGATGGGTGAACAACGACAGTAGCTTAGTGCATCTATACTGAGGTAATGCCTGCTTCAAATTATAAGGGTTGAATCTGGTGCTGGACTTGTATGAGAGAAGAATCCAGTGTGAAAAGAAGCACCCAAAAATTGTTCCAGGAGCTATAAAATGCTGCAAAGTATCTCATCACTGCCAAAGAGAAGTACAAGAGGGAGAGGCCAGAAATCTCAGTGTTATTATAAATGTCACGTGGGACTCAGGTCCTCAGTTTTCTGTATTGCATGGATACAGTGGATCTGACAGTGACAGTCAATAAGCAGTTTTATATCTACTCTGTTTATAAATCTTCTCTGTATTTTCTATTTATTTTTTCTTTGGGGCTTAGAAAACAGTTTAATACTGAGTACAGAAAAAGTTGATTTGTATGTTCTGCAATGTGGAACAGAGTTTAGTGCAGGCATACGATAATCCTTTTCTAATTAATAACTCTTTTCTGCACAGGATGGATCATATGGTGGAGGAAGCCAATATGGACAGGTAAAAATTATTTTATAGTATATATTTAATATCTTTATCTATACACACAAGCAAGCACGCACACACACATGCAGACATGTATGTACACACACACACACACACATGCATACCATGTAAATATAGAATGTAGCACATTAAATTAAACTTAATTCAACTCCTAAATACAGAACTGTTAGCAATGCCAAAATAATACAGCAATAATACATTTCAAGTGTGTTGTGTGTGTGTAATATTTTTGTCTGCTTTGTGCACAGGGTGGATCGTATGGTGGTAGTACTCACTCTGGACAGGTAAGGTTCTTTTAATGTGAGGACCTAGTTCCTAGTATTATATGAACTCTTCTACTCAGGGCTTGAACCAATCTGGGACTGAATCCTTATAGGGTCCAGAAGTAATTTTCTGGAAGTATGGGCCAAGGACACTAGTCCTCACTTTTGTAGCCTCTCTAAATCTCTCTCTGCCCTACTGAATATCACTGTAGTGTTTGGGTCTCAGTATTTTCTCACTATATACAGTGCTTTCTGGACAGTGAGACTGGAAAATGACAGCTTTCCTACATTCCTAAATCCCAAAATCTTTCTAAACATTCCTGAAACTTAAAGCCTCCCCATGGCATATATTCCTCCCCAAAAGTAATCCCAACTGCAGCTATATTCTGTAATTGTTGTGGCAAGGGTAATGATGGTACAGCCGCAAGTGGCTAGCCAAGCCTACTACTATGGACCATCCCAACCTACCATCACTGAATGTTTTCAGCCCTAAATGGAGAATTGCGCCCTAAAGCTTCAAGGTTGAGTGGATCTCTATTTTGAAACTATTGGGGGGTAGTGGCATTTTGGGGAATCCAAAACAGTCTAATCTTCCCCAAAATGGAAGGTCACCAGGTGGCAACGTCTGGTTTCAAAAAGAAAAAAATGTGGGTACAGCTTGCATAGCTCCAGAAGCTTGAAAATGGGATGGATGGTACACTATCCATAACTGTCCACTCCTATGTTATAGTCTCCAAAAGACCAGTGTCCTCTCTCTCCTTCTCCAACAAGTTTGCTTGTAGTTTTTCAAAGGATGTTCAGTTTCTGTTTATGTTCCATAATTTTAAGGGGCTACTGAGTATTCTTAATTCTTATGGAGCTGTTTTTTTTAATCTCCCTATATTTATAAATAATATTAAAAGGAGACCCTTGAATATGTAGAAGTCCCTACATTCTGTATGAGTGCTCCTATTTTATTTAACAACTGAGATCACCAAATTTATTCACCGATTCGACCTTCTCGTAAGAGGCCAGGAAAAATTGGAAGAAATGATAGAAATACAGATTCTAGTAGAAAAGTATGTAGAGAGAAGGGGGAATGTGCGTTCTACATTTACTCTCTTTGAGTGCGGAAAATACAGTACTCTCAATGTAATGCAGATAATTTGGTGTTTCAGCTACAGTCATTTTTTTTGAACTAATGAATCACAAGTAATGCTGTTAGCTGCAAATAGTTATTGGGAGGTAGTAATGGGGAAACAGTTTTACATTTTAAAAGTAACATAATTAAGAAATTAATTATAATTAGTTAATAAAAGCACAGTTACTTTACTGTAGAAATTAGTTTCTAATTAGTTTCAACAATTAACCCACATTTTGGAGACATTTTGATAGGCATTATTCACATTTTGTGCCATTCTATTATAATCTGAAGGTATTCTTTCTCAAAAAAAAAATATTAAGGAAATAGATAAATTACAAGCTGTTCAATTTGTTATAATCTATTTTGTCATCTTTTTAATAACTAATGAGAATGGGCTACCTTTCAAACATTGTAGTATGTAGTGGGAACAAGTTTCTTTTTCCAAACTCTGCCAAAATCAACTGCTTTTATAATCGTAATAATAATAATAATAATAATAATAAAATATATATTTGGTTAATAGGTTGGTGGTCATATGGTCGGTTGGCAGACCCTTATGGACAGTTAAAAATCACTTTAATGATTATTTTGTTGAACTAGTGTTTACGGCTATATAATGTGTGCCCGCATGAATGCTAACCTGTAATCTCCATTAACCTTAACTAGTCTGAGCATGGGGACCCTGCTGACAGTAATAGTTGCATCAACACCTGAATGGCAGAAAGTTCCCCACCTTTCCTATCGAGTTGATATATTGTCTTCTGATAATACAGGCTAGCACTGCAATGTGTTTATATACTTTTAAAGTATCTTTGGAAAATTCGTCTATTCGGATTAAGGCTGGCATCCGCATTGCAGAAAAATCGTGTGGACACCATTTTTTAACTGCTATGGCTCAATGCTATGGTATTCTGGGAACTGTTGTTTGTTGTGGCATCAAACTCTCTGACAGAGAAGACTAAATGTCCCACAAACTAAAATTCCCAGGACTTCCATAGCAGTTAAAGTGGTGTCAACCTAGATTATTTTTGAGTGCGGATGCAGAATCCTAACACTGGTTGAACACATTTTGACAGTTTTTTTTAAAACAAATCTGCTCAAGTTTACGATATTTCTGGCATATAGACAACTGGGCGTATAAAGATACCCCCAACTTTTCCAGTTAAAAATATAGAGTTTGGGACATACTCAACCATATAAGACTACCCCCTCCTTTCCAACGCACACCACAAATAAAAATTAAAAAAACATCAGAGTTGATTTCAATATGGTAATTTTAATTCAATGCTTATGACATGCAGGTAACTTAGCAGGAAACCTTATTGTATACAAAAGCCTGCTTGGGACTGGTCAGCCTCCTGCCTGCCCAGCCCTCCCTGTCTCCAAAACTATCAGAGCATAGCTGCCTTTCAATGATTCCACATACGGCAGGGGATTTGCCCGCCTGCCGGTTTTTGAGCTCCCCCCCACCATATGTGGCGACTCGCAGATTCTCCAGTTCTGCCCTATATAGATGACACCTGGCATATAAGATGACCCGCGACTTTTGAGAAGATTTTCCTGGTTAAAAAAGAGTCTTATAAAGCCAGAAATACAGTACTTTCATCTTGGTCCTGAAAGGGACAAGAGGCACATCCCCTCCCTTCCGGCAGCATCCTGTTCAGAGATTGCACAGTCCAAACCCCAGTTCCTGGTGTGAATAGTCCGGAAGTTGGCAAATTTAGCATCAGAACTGGAAGTATACAACCTAACACAATTTTAAAAAAATACCTCGATCAATCCGGATTTCTGGGAAGATCTGGAGCCTTCAGTACTTGTTCTGAAGTCAGAATGAGATGCCCAGCCATGTGATTGTTGGCGGGGCCTCCACTCCGGACCTCAAAGTGAGGCAAACTTGTGGCAGTGGTAGATACACCAGGCAGGTACGTAGCCAGGATTTTGGGGGGGGGTCCAGACTAAATTGCCACCATTAAAGGGGCCATGGGCATGGTGGTGCGTGGCGCACGCCATTCATTGTATCTATGGAAGGGGGATCCCAGACCCCCATGGCACCCCCCCCCCTTGGCTATTCCCTGCACCAGGTGGCTCTGAAAGACATGTGTGCAGACAGTCACACCTTGAATGCAGAATGAAGGGTCAGGAGAATAAGAATAATTTTTATTATGGTCAATAGACCAGACAAGAAGCCAGGTAATGTGGGGAGGCTGGAGTAGCTCTGGGGCTAGGATACTCTGGGCTTGCCCTGGAGTATCCTGGCCAGTGCAGATGAGGCCTAGGTTATCTGGACACTATTCAAAATGCTATTAAGAGACGGGATATTTGAATGCATGCTTCTCTCTTTTTCATCTCTTGCCTGCATGAATATAATATACATGTTCATCAGCACCCTTGTCTCCACTGATGAATTCACCCTGGTGTGGGATTTGAACATAGTGATGGGAAGATGTTCCATTCATTAAGCTTTGAATTGTTATGTTATTGCTTCTGTTACTAGCTTTATTTTTCATTAGCTATGTATTTCACTTCCTGTTTGATGTTTTTAATACTTTAGATTGATTATTAAATTTTGAATGATGTATTGGTAGGTCGTTTAGAGATATTTCAAAGCATGCAAAACAGACAAGGGAAGACACAAAATCTTCTTATTTCTCTTATTTCTCACCAGCATGAGGACACAAATGCATGAGCATGCGTAAGATTAATATGTATTTGCCACAATCTCTTTTAGTAACCATTATTTTCTTTATAGGGCAGCCACGGTGGATCATATGGCAGCCCAGTACGGACAGGTAAAAATCTTCTAATACTTAAGTAAAACCCGCTATGTGTAAAACTATGCTGATATAAAGTAAAATAAATTTAATATTATGTTCAGTTCCTTAAGGGATAGAAAGTAGCTTTATCAATAGTTATTTATTTTAAGATTTCTATCTCTGTGGCTATATCTCCCAAGATGCACACTTGCAAGGCATTTAAAAATATAATAATAATAATATAATAATAATAATAATAATAATAATAATATTGGGCTGGGCCAACTTGTCCCCATTGCCATGGCCATCCAAATTGGCAGTGCTCCCAAGCAATGATTGGTTTGCTCCAGAAGCTCTGATCACCATTAGAGTGATGGATAGAGTGAACACTACTTTGTGGACCACTGCCAGGACACTACCACACTGTGTCATCCTCCATGGCAGGATCACAGATCTGGAAGCCCATCTGCTGATAAATGGGTGCCCCTTGGCAGCAAAGACCACAGTTTGCCACCCTCTTGCTTTGGTGGGACAATATTCTGTTCATGGGAAGGCCTGCACTGAACACTGAGATATACACAATAAAATAAATAAGTTTGTGGCAATCTCTGTTCTTGAATATTGAAACTGGCTTAATGCAGATGTTCTAAGGTAATCTGTTGTTTCAACAATAACACATCCTTTTCTTCTAAAAGTAATCAATCTTTTCTGTTCAGGGTGACCAAGTGGATCTATGGAGGCCAATATGGACAGGTAATTTTTTTAAAAAAAGTATTATATGATATACTCTATACTTGCACAGAAAGAAAAATAAAGAAATAAATAACACATTTTGGGGGGTGTTTACTGTTCTTAAGTGTTAAAACAGCTGATGCAAAAAAAACCTATGGTAATATATAAACTATGATATGTGTATTTTGGTAACAAACAATATTTTTTAAACAATAACTGTTTTCTGAACAGGGTGGATCATATGGGGTGACAGTCACTATGGACAGGTAAAAACTACACTTTCTTTTCGAAATCAGAAAGTAGCTCTTTAAAGAGATGTTGTTATTTCCAACAGTTGTGTTTTTAACTATCACTTTTTTGCACAGGGTGGATCCTATGGGAGCAGTAGCCAATATGGACAGGTAAAAAACTTTATGCCTATTCTACAGAAGTATTCTCAGCTAATTATTCTTGATTGGAAGTACAAATAATTTTCGCAATTTTCTTACCACTACAAAAACTATACAGTTTCAAAGACTATTTGTGGTTTGGGACTTATTGCAAAGCCACTTTTTTTGACAGAAAATAGCATTTTTGCTCTGTAGACAGCATTTTCAGTTTAAAATCTAAGTTAGTGTGTGGAAACAATATCTTTGGTGCAGAAATGAGGTTTTGTACAAAAAACAACAACACTTGTACAAATTTTCACAGAATAAGTTGTGAACTGCAAAGATTCTCATCAGTTCACATTTTACTCACCAGGGTTTCCCAACACTTGAGAAACATGGTTTTTTTTTAACTAGTTTCCAAATGTTTTAAAATATATTTCCCATGCCTGAAGCATAATCTTGCTCTCAGAGACAGAAAGTAAGGTCCCGAACAGACAGGCCAAATAAAGCGCTTCAGGTCACTTTGGAGGTATGCTGTCTAAATGACACAGGCATCTTAAGAGGCCAGAAGCCGAGCCAAAGCTGTGCTCTAGTCCATAGGTCGGCACGTGGCTTTGACATGGCTTCCAGCCTTTAGGACACATCATAATTTAAACAGCATACCTCCAAAGTGACCGAAGCAGCTTTATTTTGGCCTGTCTGCTCAGCCCCTAACTTGTTAACATGTAAATTATTGTATTATTGCACAACATGTTTTTAAAGTAGCAATTGTTTTTCTGTTCAGGGTGGATCATTATGGAAGCAGCAGCCTTATGACCAGGTAAAAACATTTAACAACTCATATATAATAGGTGCCACATGTCATAGCAATAAGCATATACATGGGAACAATATTTAATAAGAATAATGTTGAGTTTATTTCTGCTCTTAAATATAGAAAGTAATTTAAAATTCAGTCATAAATTTGTGAAGCTATAGTGGTTTCTGGTGCAGGGTGGACAGTGGATCATATGTGGCAGCAGCCATTATGGACAGTTAAAACTCTTTACAATGTATATCATATTAATACTGTATGTCCTTATATAGCCAGTGGGGCATGTTGATGAATTGAGAGAGGGTTACCATGAAATGGTGAGGGGAAACATTCCTCCTGCTCAGTCCATGACCATCCACATAATATAAAATTAAAATAAGCCTATGCTTATTCCTTGAATCATGAGCTGGGAGAAGGGGGCTATAAATTCAATCAATCAATCAATCAATCAATCAATCAGTCTCTTGATCTAAAAAACCAGTTTATACAAATATACTAAGTAGGTCTTTTGTAAATTAATAACTGTTTTCTGTATAGGGCGGCCAATAGTGATCACTATGGCAGCAGCCACATATGGACAGGTAAAAATCATTTTATAGTATAATTTATCTTGGCATAGTGATTTGACTGTAGACTCGTGACTCTGGAGACCAAGGTTCAATTCTCAACCTGGCCATGAAGCCAACTGAGTGACCTTGGGCAAGTTACACTCTCTCAGCCTTCAGAGAAGGCATAGGCAAACCTATCTGAATAAATCTTGCCAAAGAAAACCCCATGATAGGCTGTCCGTAGGTGTCCAGTAAATCAGAAAGACTTGAAGGCACCCGACACAACAACATTTAATGTAGAGAGTGTAAGATAATGATACAAAAGAGCTAGAAAACATAGAATAACCTTTTCGCTGAGGTAAGTGAGTAAATACTTACAGCACTATCCTAAATGGGGTCACGGAGAAGTGACCCACCTCATTCACTTCTTCCACCTTGTTTTGGCTTGAACAAAAGGATTGCAAATACTCTTATTTTAACTTCTCCCCTTCTTGAAGTAGGATGGTGGGGGGATATCTCGCTATAGCAATTCCAATTAGCTAGCTGTTGTTGTCTGATTTCATCCTTCTTCATCGGATGAGGCAACTTTGGATCCATCCTCCCCTTGGACTGACTAGAGTTCCTTCCTTAGCCAAGGGTCTCTGTCTAGGAGGATGTGCTTTTACCCCCATTGTAATTCACCAGCTCAGATTTGGTTTAAGATTGTTCATGTTTAAAGATGTAATATTCATATTAAGAGCAAAATATTAATTTTGAAAAAAAAAATTCATATAGGGTGGATCATATGGTGGGCAGCAGCCAATACGGGACAGGGTGATCATATGGTGTGGCAGCCAGTATGCAAGGTAAAAATCTCATGCTATAGGTGGTATTGTAAACATGAACATGGACGAAGTTTTTTTTTAATGGATTCTGGCCCCCAGAGTTTAATTAGGGTATTCTCAGTTTGAATGACCAGTCCAGTCCAGCCCAGCTCAAGCATGTAGTCCACTTTAAAATGTAATTGAAGATATGTGTGAATTTAAAATATTATGTGTGTGTGTGGTGTGTGTGTGTGGGTGTTTGTGAGATGACCTAAGAAACAACTCGTTGTTGATCTTAGAAATCCATGTTTCTGATTGTTAGATGTGATTGCAGCTCAGTTTCATAGCTATTAAAAAAAAATCATTGGGGCACATACAAATTGGCAATCAAGTTAGATCCTAAAAACTGAGGTCAGACTAATATACATTTAATATCAATTTGCTGGTTATAAACTGAAAAGAGAAAAAAGAGCGCACCAAATGCAAGAAAGTAAGTGTGAGGGGGAGACGGAGTTAAGGCTTCAAAATTGTAAACAGAATCATATATATTTTAATTAAGAGGTAAATGCAGAATGCATTTGGGTGAACAACCTCAAGAACAATGAAACAAACAAAAAAGTCAGTACGTAGAGAGATCTGGTAGCACCTTTGAGACTAACTGAAAGAAAGAAATTGGCAGCATGAGCTTTTGTAGACTGCAGTCTACTTCCTCATATGCATTAGTGCATCTGAGGAAGTAGACTGAAGTCTAGGAAAGCTCGTGCTGCCAACTTATTTCTTTCAGTTAGTCCAGGTGCTACCAGATCTCTCTCGTATTGATTTTACAGACTAACATGGCTATATCTTTGAATTCTACTACTATGGAAAGCAAACAAAAAAGTCATTTTATATATGTAAGCTTATATACTTGGTCATTGATTAGAATTAAATAACTCTTTTTAAAATACCAACCCTAATGCCATAAACATTACCTAATATCCTTGAAGCACACAAACTATTAGTTTCTTTAAAAGGAAGAAACCTGGAATTTGAGTCAGATTATGACTCAAATTATAGGCTCAGAAACTGCCTAAATCCTGGTCAGCCGAGAGACTAAGGGAAGTTATTTATGTCCAAAACAATCTTGTCCATTTTTAGGGAATGCACATTGTTTAAGGAAATCAGCCTTGTGTTTCAACAGACTGGGGAAACTTGTGGCCTCTGGATGTTGTTAGATACGAAAAAGTTACAAATTCCTTTTTTACAACCGATTTCCCTATAGTTCTGTGATGCCTACGGGAAAAAATATACTTTTGCTTTTCCGCTTATCTTACTAAGATAACATCTTACATTGCAGAAAGAAAGCCTACTCTCTTTGTGGTTGTCTGTAAAGGCAAATGTCCCAAGTTGCCCCCAACCTTGCGATATCTAGTTTAGATGACACAGGCTGAACCCTGTGTGTGGAATCGGGACTGTAAAAATCTTCATATTAAATGGAAAAATGTGTTCCCAGTTGTCATGAAAAAGACAGTTCACTATCCAAACTCTCCTCTTCTAGGTACAAATTTAAAAATTAATTTTTGTCCCTCTAACAATAGACTGCTATTTCTAGAATTTTTGTTGGTGAAGGGATTTCTACTCTCACTGTTAAAATGGTTTCAAACTTTTTTAAAGTGTCAGTTTATAAGGTAATCTTCCCTATGCATAAGTGTCAAGTTGCTCTGCATAGTACTGAAGCCATGACATTTCATAGTTGAGTGAGGAAGACGAAATGAATGAATGCTAAATCCATTTTCCCATTTACTCTCACATGTGTGCTGTTGAACAATGATTTATGACCACTGCTGTAGCACACTGCATGACAGTTGGTGTCAGGAAGGCAGTGCATGGTCAGGTTTTTTGTCAGGGGTCTTTCACATTACACTATTGTAGTAGTATGCTTCCACTTCTTGCCATGGTTACATTCCATGAAATGGATTGCGTTTAGGGAAAGGCATTTAGAATTCTCAGCCAAAAAGCTCTAATGCTCCCCAAACTACAAATCCAGGATTCCACATGATGAAGCCATTGTAGTTAAAGTAGATTATAGTGCTATAATGGTTGTAGTATTCAAATAGTCCCAGCTAAAGAAAGGCATGTCAAAGCTTCCTCCTATACATAAATGCCCCTAAACGGGATTGGGTTGGACATCCTCCGATTCCCCTACAAGAGCCCACCATAAAACATCTGAACAGAAAAATCAATTCAATTCTAATCTTTTTTCAGAACAATCTTCCTAGGCGGTGGTCAGTCTGGTGAACAGGTAAGAATTATGCCTCCTAGCTGGACAAGGCATAAATATTTTATTTTTTCAAAAGAAATCCAAGCCACAAATAGAGATGAGAGAATGAGAGATTGTTTTATTGAAAAGCATAGGAAGAGCAACAAACAATTATTTTAATTTTAATTTTGTTTATAGAACTCAAACTTCTCCAGAAGGCAGTCAGGCTGGTGGACAGGTAAGAAATTAACATTTTAAAAGCCAAGCCGAAATGAGTATCCATTTTCATGGTGGAAGGTAAAAATACTGTTAGCACAGAAATTGATACCTTGTGTAAGCTGTTCAAGGATTCTCAGGAGGAGGTCAGTCTGCTAGCCAGGAAACATTTCTTCAGAATGTTTTGACATGTATACCAGATTCACTATATTCTTTAGAGCAGAGCAAAGGTGAGATATTCATTTGCATGCTTCACCATAAAATAGTCATCAGAAAAGAGCACTTCACTTCTTTCAGAGTTGCATATCTTAGCGACTTGTAGTACGTCCAGCCCTCCGTATCCCTGATCTTTTATCCATAGGTTCAGCTTGAAAATTTTTTTTAAATTCCAAAAAAGCAAACCCTGATTTAACTATTTTACATAAGAAAAACATTTTACTACACTGGTATATGAGGAACTAGAGCATCTATGGATTTTGGTATCCATGGTGGGTCTTGGGACCAAACCCAGTTGATACAAAGACCATAGTATTTTTTATTTTATTGTGTTACCAACTATCTGACTTTGTCTGTGATAGTACTCAAGGCACTATAAACACATACCTATTCCCAGATGATCTGTGCTGACCACCTAGATCAGCATATCTTAATAAGCTTGCTGTTGTATCTTGAACACTCTTCATTTATCTTTGCTAGCACTCTCATCAACCATGATAGCATTATGGACACCATATTTGACAAATGGAGAGCCCAAAGATATGAAAAACTGATCTAGGGAAACTGCTCCCCACCCCACCCCCAGCATACATCTCCTTCCCCCATTGTGTTGCATATGGATTAGGTACCATTGTAGTTTAAGATTCTACTGCTCATAGCCATCATGGGAAAGTTGATTTTTTTTTTTGTACCAAAGAAATAATTGTCTGAACACAGCTGCAGAGGCTTTCCTAAGGCTAGTTCAGTTTTAATGGGGACAAGTATTTTAAAGACAGATAAGAAGAGAATAAGAGGGCTAAGGAAAATGTTGTAACTCCTGGTGCTGTGAGCTGTCCTCTTCAAACTTTATTCTGCTCTCCCAATTAGTTTATGCTGGACGCATTTTTTTTACTGGGATGTGAAGCTGGTGAACAACTGGTCACTGGAGCACAGGCTATGGAGGTTCTCCCCTGTTCATTATGGCTGATTCATTCATCTAACTTTTTCCACACTGTGTATGCTGCAGCAGGGAAGGGGATATGTGTGCCCTCCAAGTATTGTTTGAACATAACTTGAATCTTGCTTCACTGCTGGCTATGCTGGCAGAACAACGTCATTCCCCTTACAACCCATCATTGATGGGTCACTTCACATCAAAACCTTTGGGTGTGCTTTTTTTCAGTGCTGGATATCCTTTTTAATGGTCATTTGAATGTCCATTTTGCATTTTACTTTTATTCATTAAAACATAGATTAATATGAACTTACTCTTCAATCAGTGTATGAACCAAAAAGCTCCGAAGCATACAAATCACTGTGGTTCCACTTTTAAATACAGGATTCATCTTCCCCTCAGGAAGTCAACAGAGTGGGCCTGGTAGCTTTCTTTCCTCATACATATGATTATGTAAACCTCTGAATTCTGTTGATGAACTCTCATGTTGTTATAGGTCTGTAATTCAGCTCATTAAAATGTCTTTTTCTAATATAGAGACTCATCATACTGGAGGCAGACAGCCTGGTGGACAGGTAAGTGTTCCCTCTTACACTATCGTTGCATTTGTTCAGATACAAGCTGACCATCCTGGAAATACAATTCTCCTATTACTTCCTCTACTGGTAGAATTCAAAGATATAGCCGTGTTAGTCTGTTGAATCAGTATGTAGAGAGATTTTGTAGCACCTTTGACTTAACTGTGTCCGTTAGTCTCAACGATGCTAAGATATTTCTACATATTACTTTGCCTACTTTTACTACTATTCCTACTGTTGGTTGTTGTTATTTACCTTATAGAACTAGCACAGTAAAGCATTTGTGTAGCCCTTCCCAGTTTATATGTGTGCGTCCACTGGATAAAATCCTTAATAATTTAACTGGAGGGCGACCAAGGCGATATTTGACCTAAAAAATCTGAAACAGGAAACTGGCATCTTGAAGAATCATGAGCTGACTATTAGGTACTAGGAGTACATACATTCCATGATTCTACTCAGTCAAGGGAAACAGATTTTCATTTGAATCTAAGTTCTTTCTTAAATCAGACATTCTGTAAGATGCCAGCTTTTATTATTATTCCTTTCAGTCAAGAAATATGACATGGTGTTTTCTCTTTTCTTTCAGGGTGGATTGCTATTGCCCTGGTGGTTTTCTGAAGTATTCATTTCTCTGCTGTGTTCATTTACTAGGCACACATGATTTCTTGTCTTTATGAATCACCTTCTTTCTGGGCTGCTATCCCTCTAACATTAGAGTAGCTAATTCTGTTTCTCCACCAAACTTTGAAGTATTTTGTGAATGAATTTCTGTAGTCAGTAGAATACTTGCAGCTAGGCTGATATTGTGCCATTTTACCCCCCTGTATTAGGCTTCTGTGTTTTGACCATAGGAGACAGACCCTAGCAGGAGAGCATAAGCATAGTTAGTGGCTGAACATTTCGTTGGCAGTTCTAAACAGGAAAGGAGAAGATTGTGCGAAACATTTAAGGAGGCTCATTAACAAATTGTTTCTAAAACCCAGTTACGTCAAAACCATGCTTTGTTAGTTTTAGTGTTATAATAACATATTATGTTACTACGTGTGAATTGTCTTAGTTCTTATGCTTGAAGGTTCTTCAAACATTTTAGTGTTTATTGATCCAAATCTAGTCATTGCCACAGTTATTCATTGGACTGGGTCTATCACAGTGCTCATTGAGGGCTCTCATATTTTGTCTACCCTTCCATTTTTATATTTTTGGTTCAATGATAAGATCTTATCATGTGGAATTTTAAAAAGCTTTTTGTTTTTTCTTTCCTCAGTAATCAATATAACTTGCTTTTGTGGTTTATACCTCTTCATACACTCTATTTTCTGCTATAATTCCAGTCACCATTCATTGTTCCCTTTCCAAAAAAAACCTTTCTGTTGCATTTTTAAAATCGAATTAATTTATGATTATATGATGGCTCTGGCCTTTGCTCCCATCGTACATTGTCCAGAACTGGAAGGAATATGTAAACTCATCTCCAATTTTGTCATAGTGACCATCCCGATGTGTATTCTTTCTATAAAAGCATTACTAGAGGCGTTCTTCAGTTTTTCAGGCAGTTCTTCGGGTAAAATACAAACTAGCTCTCTCAGTTGTCTTTCTGACTAGGGGCAAAAACGCTTACAAAACCTTTTTTCCTACCAGGTTCTTCTTCTGGTGGACAAGGCCGCCCGTCTGGTGGTGGACATGGTAGCCAATATGGTTAGCAGCAGCCAGTCTGGTGGCAGCAGCCAGTATGGTGGTGGAAACACGAGGAGAAGCAGTTTTTATGGTGGTGGAGAAGGAAGCTCTCTTGTGGCAGCAAAGCCAATCTGGTGGTGGTCGAGGAAAGCAGTATGTTCGTATGTGTCAGCCTAATATGGTGGTGGCAAGTAAGCCGGTTGGGGCGCAGCCCAATATGTGTTGGTGGCCGAGGAAGCCCATATGTAGCAGCAGTCTCATATGGTGGTGGACGCGGGAAGCAGTATGGTGGCAGCAGCCGTATGGTGGTGGACGAGGGGAAGCCAGTATTTTGCGTGGTACAAGTAAGCAATATTCTTCAACAGAATTTAACATTTTACTGTAATAATAATTACTAATAAACTACTCCTAATATACTTTACCCCGCCTCTCCTCAAGAATCGAGTGGTTACAACATAGATTGAAACACATAAAACTATTTAAACACTGTAAAACACTATTAAACATTGTTGAAATGCATAAACACAGGATGTATTAAAATCATCCAGCATAAATTCATAGCCATTCTTCTGACTATAGAATGAAATTAAAAACTAAAATAATGATTGCCTGTGGTTTTAAGTGCAGGGTTCCTATTGGCAGAGAAGTCAATAAAGAGGCAGCCAAAGTAACTATCGTAGATACTCGACTAGAAATTGACCTCACGTATAAGTCAAGAGCAGTTGGATTTTGATACGATCCATGGATAAGTCAAGGATAAAACATGTAACAACGGATGTAAAGAACAAAGCAAAGGAAAGTGATGTCAAAGAACTTACAAAATTTCAGCACACATAACTGTGCTGATACTAAAGGCTGGATGGATGAAAGAGGAGGGTCAATGTTTCCCGGACAGATTATGCTCTTGCCTTTCACCAGAGGATGGTTCCTTTCTTTAATAAGAGTTAAAGTGCAGTACTTATATTGGCACGTGGATACACTGATTCAGTTTTTTGGGGTCAGTGGTTTGACCTTAATTTCTAGACTTATTCATGAGTATATACAATATTTACATATGGCTAAATGTAGAGCCACGGTGGTGTAGAGGTTTCAGGGTCAGATTAAGATGATGAGAGACCAGGGTTCAAATCCACAATCAGGCATGGAAACCCTTTGGGTGACCTTGTTCAAGTCACATTTTCTTTAGCCTTAGAGGAAGCCAGTGAAAGCCCTCCTATGAATAAAGCTTGCTGAGAAAACAGATAGGTTTGCCTTAGAATTACCATAAGTCAAAATTGATTTGAAAGCACATAACAACAACAAATGGCTTTGTGAGACTGACTCAGCATGATGAGAAAATCTGTGACCAGAACTTTTGAGATCTTTTGCTTTTCCTACAGTAGTAGCTATGTTGAGTGGGGGTGATTTGGATCAGGGCCATATGGTAAGGGTGGAGTAAGCATTTGCCCTTGTTCCAGTTTCCTGGAACAAATGCTTCCTGCACAAAACCTTTGTTAGCCACATAGGAAAACAAAGGAGCACTTTGTGGCTAATAGAGGCTGGAGAGGTAAATAATCTGAATGATAGGATTCGTGTGAGAGTAAAGGATTAGCCATTCTGTTTCAATGTCACACCTTCAACTCATATCCAGGCATAAGACTCCAACATTTTTAGCCTGACAGTGAGTTTTATATTAGCACTTTGCTTACAGGTTTATTATAGTCAATACAATGGAATCTGGAGATGAAGTCTTTGATTTGTTGTGACACACAAAAACAAAATGTCAAGTTTTCTTCCCCCAGTGTGAGATTACTAGAGTTTTTATATATTGGCTGAATCAGGAACTCCAGAAACAATCCAGTTTGTATCACTTTAACTTCTATGTGTTCTGGGGACTGTAGTTTGTTTTGGTACCAGAGAAGGTTAAATGTCTGATGGCACTGAGTCCTTACAGTTGAAATGGCATCAAAGTGGATTATTTCTGCCATGTGGATGCAGACATTGTTTGATAATTTTTCACATTTTGGGACTTTTGTGGAAAAAAATGTGCACGACTTGAATTTATTCATGAAAATATCAATTTTTTTCTAAGAAAAGCATTGTTCTTTTTTTCTAAGAAAAGCACATATACAATGTTGCCTCAAAATTCACAAAAACATCCCAAATTACTGTACCTAAAAATAAAAAGTGCATTGTACTGAAACATATTGAGACATGTTGAGATCCCTTTCTCTGAGTCTGAATATTGCTTACATCCCACTGCAGCCAAAACAGCTAGTACAACAGGAGACATTTGCTCCACTGTTTAGATATTTGCTCTGACTATTAATAAATGTCCATAGATGCACTGGAATTTCAATGAAAAATCATTATCTTTTCCCAATTCCTTTCTGATTTTACAGGGTTCCCACTATGGGAGTAACCAGCAAGGTGGTGGACGAGGAGGCAACCAATACAGTGGACATGTAAGAGCTATTATCAAATGTATTTCCTAAGGCTGTAGCATTTCGTTTATTAATTGCTATAATTAAGAATGTGGTATCCATTAGCCACCTTGTGCCTTCTTGATAGATAACCACTTCCTCATCCCAAAATTCCAAAAAGAAAGATTTGCTTGATTTTAATATTTAAACAACTGCATGTACTTCCATCAGTATTTTTTTCCAAATTAATAAAATTAATTATATTATGTTATGATGCTGTTGATGCCAGAGGGCTGCAGAGTATACCCAGTGGCTGCAGCCTTACACATTTGCCTGAACCCAACAGGACTCACTTAAAAGCAAATATGCATATCTCACTAAATGATAATGCAACAAGGAGCTCTTGATATCTTTTGCTGGCATTTCCCATGTAAAATTTATTTAGTTATTTAATTAAATGGTTTTAACCAGAGGCCTCTCCATGAGAAGATCAGTCACAGCAGGGACTGCCCATTGCTAGAAAACTTCCCCTGCAAACCACAGTTGCCGAATATTATTGGGTGGATTCTAAAGCATCAGTTCTCAGTCTTTGGTGCGCCAAATATTTTCAAATTCATCTCCCAGAAACCCTGATCATTACACATGGTGACCTGGAGTTCTAGGAGCCAAAGTGAAACATATTTAGGGGAGGCAAGATTGAAAGTCATTGAGGTATGCCTCAGGATTTGTGAATGAGGAGTTACATTAAGACTCAACAACTTTAAGCAATGCCTCATAAGAACAGTTGGGGCAGCCCTCAGGGGTCCTACAACAGATATTCTTTAGCAGACAAAGAGCTTACACATAGTCAGAGATTTGAAAGCAGAAGGTTAATTTGCCTGCATTTCTACACTGTGCTGTTCTTTGGATTCAGGGAAGAAATCAGTTTTTCATCTCATATTTGAAACATGCTATTACTGTATATTCTTTATACCGTAAAAGAAAACTTGCAATGGCCCCTGTTTATATTAACTTGGAAGTAAGACTGCAACCTATATCCGCCTATAAGGGATCAAGTTTACTGGAACTTAGGTCTGCAGAGAAGTATATAGCCAGGTTAGAGAAACTTGAAGTTCCACATGTTTTGAATTAGAACTCCCACAATCCCTAACCACTGGCCATGCTGGGCAGGACTGATGGAAGTTCTTAGATTAAACATATAAGGACTGAAGTTCCTGACCTCTGGTGTATAGGGTTGTAGTATAAGCTCCATTGAAGTCAGTGGCTTTAGCTTACAAAAAGGTCTGAGACATATATCAAATTCCACCTTCATCCCACCCTTGCAGGCACAGTGCATATTTGATTTTGCACAGAAATAACAGGATTCTTGTTTTTTTAGAAGTCATCTTATTCAGGAAGCAGACAATATGGTCCCAAAGTAAGCAGTCTTTTTCTGTTAGCTTTCAATCTTTTTGCTGGTTTGGGCTGCAAGTCTATAAATATATGTTTGTGGCAATTGACTGAAAACATCTGCAGCTCTTAAAAAGTTTTAGAATCAGGACTATAGCCTATTAGTACCAATCATAACGGAGGTGAATAAGTACATTTGTACTAAAGCTGGTTTACTAACTTACACTGAACTGGTTTTGCTGTTAGAACTACCAGTCTGTTCATTAAAGCATATCCTCCAACTGTTCTGATTTGACAGTGACAATCCCGATTAATCCTCAATCATCCCATTTTTTCAGTTGCTTTTAAAATATTTGTTTCTCTCCCCTCCATTTGCTTTTCCTCTTTGTTTTCAGCTTATCAGTATTTCAGTTACTATTAACTGAGTTCAGAGTGCAAAAACAGTTTGCATTTAATTAACTCATGGGATGAGGAGAAGAGGGGGAGTATTGCCCTTCCCAGTAGGTCTAGGCAAAAGCAATTGCTGCAGCATCTCCACGCTTGTGTATTTTTCCTTATTAACACATTTTACCATTTTAACCACAACCTGATGTTGCTTGGCAATATTGTGTCACAGTTTTAATATGTGAAATGTTGGAGGATATGCTTAAAGGTACATTCTATTGAATTCAATGGGATTTTTCCTTCACAAAAATGTGCCTAGACTGCTCAGACACACTTATGGTGGAGTTAGTCTCTTTGAATTTAGTACAAAGGGATCCACTATTTATTTCCCAAATTTAAGAGTACATTGTACATCTGCGTTCCTGTGCACACTTACCACGAAGAAAGTCCTGTTGAATAAATTCAGTGGTTGCAGTTCTGGGTATACTTGCTTGGGAATAAAGCCGCTATGTCTGTGTAGAAATGTTGCCACATTCCCCCCTTATTTAAAAATCTAGGCCACACTTTGGAATACCAATTAGATAAAGATCAGTTTCTCACCAAGAAAGGGAAGATACTAAATTCCAGTAGGTTCCCATCTTGGTCCCAAGGCAGTGCTGGATTTAACATGGCAATGTCCCCAGGCCACAGGATACCTTTGCTGAAATAATTTCTTTATCTCCCCACCTAGGTTTCTCAAGGCCACCAATCTGCTGGCTCTGTAAGTAAACGTTTCATGATGCATTCTTTCTACCAAGTAATAATAGCCATTTTTACAAATGGTACTGTGTATGAAATTAGAAATTTCCACCCTGATGTTGAATTAGTCTTATGGATTACTGATTTTTTAAAAAGGCATTCTTCCAATTTCTTCATTATTTAGCAGCTAAAGAAACACATACCTGTATCTTTTGATGTGTCCAACCAACCTATTCATTTTTAACCAAGAATGAAAAGGGGGATCTTTTACAATGGAAGAAGTGGTTGGAAGAGAGTTATTACTACTCCCTTTAGTCCAGTGGACAGTGTGTAGCCCTTTCAGATGTTGGACTGCAGCTCTCAGCAGCCCTAGCTAGCATAGCCAGTGGTGGAGTATATTGGGAACTGCAGTTCAACAACATCTGGAAGATCAAGTGATTTCTACTCCTTGTTTAAACTATTTATCTACAGACATTTTCCCATGCCCAGCTAAAGTCTGAGATTAGAGCCTGGATGAATTGACTGAGAAAAGGGGAAAACGTTCAGTGACCCTCCCCTGCCTGCCTATTGTACTACTAAGGGAAGAACAGACCTAATGTTGTTTTGCAGAGAGGTATGGTCTGCTGAGGTCTAGAAGGATGAAAACTAACAAGTGAGGAAACCACGTTTATAGATGACACTGTATACCTAAGAATGATGGTAATCCAAGATGACTATGAAAAGTTCCAGCTTTTTTCCAAACTTGGAAAGAGGCAACAAAATAGGAAAAGAGATCCAGGGCTTGTAATGGCTCCTTTCTCCCCTTTGGTTACATCTTCTAGTAGGCATCATGGTGGATTCTAGACATTGGTCCAGCAAAGTATCTTTTCCAAGCTCTGACTGAGATTCAACAACAGTACCAAGGAATACACACACATAAAATACACTCATGGTTGAATCTGTACTAGCTGTGACTATACAGCAAAGAGATGCTGAGAATGCAGTGGATAGCAAAGACATTTTGGGATGCTGCAGTGGTAAAAAAAAATGGCAAATTTTATGTTAGGAATTCTGGGGAAGGGGTTGAAAATAAAATAGCAGTTATTATATTGCCTTTACATTTATCTAGGAATACTTACATTGTGCTATTTGCTTCATGTCAGGGAGAATAGAGTACAACTGAAAAATTCAGAGAAGATAGTTAAAATATTGATCAAGTGGTTAAAAGATTTTGGTATAAAGAAAGCATAAAACATTTGTGGACTTTTTAGGTTAAAGGGAAATGAATGGTATGGAGAATGAAAATAATATGAACCCTGTAGAGAAAAGACAAATGTTTCACCTGCTGTCACAAATATCAGAAAATAATACTAGAATGATAAAACATATTTATTACATTTATTGTTTTGTAGAATGCTGCTGGGAAACATTCAGTCTTCGTCCTGGTACTTTTCAGTGTTTTGAGTGCCTTTGCTGTCTCTGATTCATTCCTATCTAAATGGATGATATAGATGTCTGAAGTCATTCCAAGCAAGGATGTGGATTGATTGCTGCTTTCAAGATAATACTGTTTTCTGAATGAAGCATTTGAGTCAATTTTACAGATTGGTAAACCATACATTCCACACCCACACATTTTCTCTGTTAACACTACAATATGCCATGTAGTCAGCTTAGTTATCTGTTTCATTTAGTGCATAGTGCTTTTATACTGACATGAAGTGGGTATTTCATTGCTAGAAATATGGTGTTTTATTAGCTTCTTGAGATATAATGCATTTCTCATCTGTATTTTATCAAAAATTGATATTCATAAAGAATCTGTGACCAAATTACCACAATCCACTTATTTTATATTTTTTATCTGTGGAATTTAGCATGTTTTAAAACTGTGTTGAGTTTTAAATAATAGTCCAGCAGTCTTTGAGTATATGAGGGCAATGATCCATCCCTTGACAACACACTTTAATTTTCAAATGGTGACCCAAAATAATATATCATGAATGGTAATAGTAAGTGTATCTATAGTAAGTAGGCTGAAGCTGAATGCAAAGATTACAACAGGGATCTTATTATTGCAGCAATATCTCTGGACTTTCTCTCTTCACTGAAACAAACACAGCTGTGTTAGACAAGGATGGGGAAATGTGTGGCCCTCTAGATGTTGGTGCACTGCAACTTCCATCAGCTGTCACCAGAATTTAAATGACACGTGCATCTTAAGAGGCCAGGAGCTGTGCCAAAGCTGCGTTCCAGTCCTTACGACTGGAGTGTGGCTTTGACACAGCTTCTGGCCTCTTAGGACACGCGTGTCATTTAAACAGCATACTTCCAAAATGACCCATAACAGCTTTATTTTGCCCTGTCTGTTTCAGCCCCAAGTTACATATCAGTAACCTTCTGCAAATCTGGACCATTTCTACATTCATATTAAGATAACACCAGCAGCATTTTGACCTAAGATTGGAAGCAGCAGTAAAATCCCACAAGTTTACATAAATCATTTTGTGCCTTTATTGACCTCTGAAGGCCATGAAAAATGGACCACAATCTGCTCAATCCTTTGACAGAGCCCTCTATTTTGGCTAGTGCTACAGATGGCCCTTATATATAATGCTGCACTTTCTATAAACATACTCTCACCTCAAGAAGTCAGGCTCCCCTGTATCCTAGCTTCCTTCTGCTCTCCAGCCTATTCCAGTGGCATGCAGCTGGCTCCTGAATAAATTACTGGGTGCTTGTTACAATCTGATGGTGGATTGTTGTTCTTTTTTCTTAAATTATAGTAGACTCTTCCATGCTGTAAGTCTCTCAGAGAGTGAATGAAGGCATGTATTCTGTATTCCTAAGAATACAAGTGTGTAGGTTTTAAGCAACAGCCTCACCATCACCACTATTAAACCTGGATTTTATTCTACCAGTCACTGGGCTGTAATGAATCTCTGAGAGATCATTCAACCCAACCAAAATCCCATAACTATACAAAATAGTTGTATAAATATATATATCCTGTATATACATATATATACAGTAGTATTGCATATATCTGCATAGTGCCCAGGTATAATGGGCACAATGTCACAAATAATATAAATTATCCCTATTGCAATTGTCTCTGACACATACACACTGAATATAATACTTTTTCTATAATATATGGCATACTTCATGTTTGCAATAAAAAATCTTCTATAGTATTTCAGCTATTCAAAAACATCCCATTTCTGATAATTAATAAACAATACTAAATGGATCCTAAAATCCACACAGTGATGTTTATAAATCAATATGTGTCATGATGTCTTAACAGCCAAACAACATAATTCAGAAGATTCAGGCTGAGCTTTAATTCTAAAGAAATTCAATTCATTTATGCTAACTCAAAAGTCATTGCAATTACTTTAACTCTTGGGTAAGTCTGCTTAGGATGCCAGCCTATGTGTTG
The DNA here is from genome assembly GCF_019175285.1 of Sceloporus undulatus. Classification (NCBI taxonomy): domain Eukaryota; kingdom Metazoa; phylum Chordata; class Lepidosauria; order Squamata; family Phrynosomatidae; genus Sceloporus; species Sceloporus undulatus. The sequence continues at coordinate 110,612,677 of NC_056525.1, forward strand.
TGTTGTGCCTTTTTAGGTTGCACTCTCATCACTGTTTTATGATGTCAAGCATGAGAGGAATATCTTGTGGCAAAATTCCACCTTTATGAGGAATTTTAGGATTCTGTAAATCAGATTTATCATTAAGAAAAATACAGTGTTATGAGAATTTTACGATGTAATATACTTTGCATTGTTCATTTGAATAAGCATTAAATTGTTCTAATAAAGTTATTGTTGGTTTCATACAAATCTCAGTGTGTATTGTATGCATTTTCAGATCAAAAAGAGTTGAAAGGTAGTCATGTTGGCTACAAAAAGAAACAAGCACCAACCCCAAAATTGTTTCACCAGCAACTTAAGCATAACATGGGAGCCAGTAGAACAGATGTAGGCAGAGAAGAGGCATGATCAGAGAAAGTTAAGGAAACAGAAACAATGAATTCAGTCCCTATGGATACCTGGGTCAGGAATTTCCCTCTGTTGTTTGTACAAGGCCAAGCATTACTGCAAAATATAAATAGCAGCTATCAGGGATAATAGATCATAAAGTGATGATTGAGGAAAGGATGCTGATTGCTGAGTATTACTAGTGCTGCAGTAACACACACACTGGAGCAGACTGAAAACCAGGCTGGGGAACCTTTGAGGATTACACTTCCCTGGTGGCAGTCTGTCCAAGGCTGCACATTGGTGGTGAGCAGAGTCAGGGTCAGAAGTGGAGACAAAGTTCCTTTCTGACAGCCCTGTACTGTATCTCTGCCCTTCTTTATCCTCACTCAGTAGGCTTCTGGGAGAGGGAGATCTCTCTTGCCTGAGTTAAAAACGGACTGCTTGAAAAAAGATCTTTTGAAACCGGAAGAATACTGGGGGACATCTTTCAGCCAAAAGGCTGGATTCAATTTCAGATCAATTCTCAGAGGCCAGAGGTGAATGGAGAAAGTCAAAGTGGCAGAGCTAAAAAAACAAAACCCAGCATATTTGAACTTGAAACTCTTGTTGCCAGGTACTCAGGTTTTAATCTTTTAGAACGCCCACATATAAAAGCTAGAAAACCAAAAATGTTGGTGGTGTAGTGGACGGGAACACTGCCATCTGGGCAAGCCCAGAAGGCTAAACTAGATCTCTCCAGAGCTTGAAGTTTCCCACACGGATAAAGCTGCAATCCCAAACATATGCCAACTAAAAGTACAAACAACTGTGTTGAAATATTTGACAGAAAACCAAACATGAAAGCAGTGACTTTGTTGCTCAAGTTTACTGTTAGAAAGTGTGCAAACATTTGATTTACACGCAGCCCATTCTGTACGCAGAGTAAAAGGACAACTCATTCTCAACTGTAAAGAGAACACAGTTACATACTAATAAAAGACAGAATGACTGTAAACAGTCTTTCTTGGCCCACTTCCAAATGACGCTTGTTCCTTTTAGGACAGAACTTTATAACTGTGACACTTCAAGACAAATGAAATGATGTATGGAATGTATGCATGTATAATGGTTGCATGAAAGCCACCATCTATTGTTGCTAGCTGCCTGAAGAATACCAACACAGGATGTTTCCAGGCATCTGAGAAACATATGGGGTAGTGAGTGAAATAGGGTATAAATCTGGCAGTGGAGTTGGATGCCTTCAAGCAATGGCGTCACTAGGGTTGGGGTCACCCAGTGCGGTAACTCATGATATCACCCCCCCCCTCCATTGACCTCCTCCCATTTCACACCAGATAGAATCCTTAGCAATGCTTTCTTGGAGTAATGTAACTTGTAAATCATAATTTCCATATACCACTGAATGTAATGCTAATAGTTCTGACATAAACAACTAGCATAATTAGAATAATACCTTCAAATTGCAATAGCATATATACAACCTAAATGTATTTACATATACACAGTGAAGATTTGGTTAAAATGTGATGATGTTGAAGAAAAATTTAAAAGAATAAAAAATTCAAATTTTTCAATTTTTTAAATACAAATTTGAAATTTTAATTTAAAAAAATCTGGGGACACTACTTTCTCCTCCCACTGAGCTCCCCCCCCCACCGCCATCTCTTAAAGCATTTTAAAGGAAAGCAGATGGATGTCACAGTCTGTTTCTGTCAAAATGTAGGTGTTGGAGGAGCAATAGTGTCACCCCCCTAAGGGTTTCACCTGGTGAGGTCTGCACTCCCTGCACCCCCCAGTGAACACCTCTGCCTTCAAGTTGTTTCTGACTTATGGTGACACTGCCATGGGGCTTTCTTAGCAGGTTTTTTCAGATAGTTTGTATTGCCTTCCTCTAAGGCTGAGCTACAGTAGTGTGACTTGCCCAATGTCAACCAGTGGATTTCCATGGCCATGTAAGGAATTACATCCTATCTCTGGAGTGCAACTCCCAAATCACTATTCCAACTCTGCTACAGGCAACAAATGAGTACGTCCTGCTATGTACAAACTGTGTGCCTATTCTGATGAACATGCTTGGAATCTGCAGAACATGACTTGCCACAGGGTTTTAAAATAAAACATTTTCAGTAGCTGTTGTGTGGGTTATTTCCTCACACTCTAAGTATTCTTGTAAAACAAGCCCTTAAAGCATGTAAAGAGATCTCTCCAACTATGGCTTCCTTTTGCAACTAAACTGGCTTTTCTTGTTAGTTGTTCACACTTTCAGATCATTGGTTAGGGAATGGCTGTTCATCCTCTCTCTCTTTTAAAATCACTATTATGTTCCTTTAGAGGTGATTAAATTTCTCATCCTGCAATAAAACACTTGAATAAAAAAGTCTAAAAAGATTTCCCCTGCAGAATGTTTAGTTGGCAAAGTATAACAGGAAGTCTTGGAGATGGCTCGTCATCTACAGGGTCACCATGGGTCAAGATCGACTCGAGGGTGGTTAACAACAACAAATGTGCATTCTTAGTAGTCAGACAGGTATGTATGAAATCTCAACCATCTTGGGACCAAATGGCTATTGCACAGAACTGGTACACAGATGGTAACTTTCTGGCCATAAAATGCAAGAGGTAAAAGGGTGAGGATTATTTGTCTATACTTCTGTTTGTATATATGAGTATATAGCTGCCTGCCAAGAAAACCTCATGAAAGGTTCACCTTAGGGTCACCATAAGTAAGAAATTACTTGGAAGGCACACAAGCACCACCACAACAAGCTGCCTGCATCCGATGAAGTACATTGTAATGTGAAGGTATATAATTTTAATTTTGCAAGTGGTTTTATGTCACAACTATTAGCAGGACATTCAGTGGTATAGATGGGAATTATGATTTAGGAGTAACATCAGTGCCAAAAAAGCATCACTAAGGATTCTTTATGCAAATAATCCTATCAAATAGAGCTGTTTACATTTCCCATCTTTTCAAACTAGTTTCATTACTTCCTCTATAGTTCCTCTTGCTATTTCATTTCCAAGTTTTATTACAGCAGTGTGTTACTGGAAGAGCACTCCTTGACAACTTTTTCTAAGTCCTTCTTGATTTATTAAAGCTGATAATCTGTCCATTTCTTTCATCTCCAATAGTCTCATAAACCGATCCTCTGTTTTAGGTAATTTGTGATCTTGATCTTTCCATTTTTCTTTTCATCAAAAGTCTAGCTGCGGATATCACACATAATATAATTTATTTTATAATTTTATTTATTTATTTATTTTATAATACTTTCCCCTCAACAATCGGATCAATTTTATTATTATGTTATCGATGAAACTATTTTAACTGTTGGATTTTTTAATTATTTCTAATGGTGGGAGGGATAGGGTTTCATTGTAACTTTTTATTGTGTTTTTGTACTTTTACCTATATTTTTATTCCCGCCTTGATCCATAGGGAGAGGCGGGAAATATAAATAAATCATATTATTATTATTATTGTTATTATTATATAATTATTCTATATAATTATTAAAATTTAAGATTATATGATTAGATTATAATAATAATTTACCATATTAAGTAAATTATTATTATTTACCCTATTAAGTAAACAAATAATAAATAGTATTTATTGTTGTTTGTTTGTTTTTATTGTTTTGTGTATGATATAAATAAAATCAATGTAAAAAGAGGATTCTGTGAGGTGAAATGGAAGGGAGTCAATGAAGGGGGGTGACACTATGAGTTTCCTCACTGGGTGACTGACAGCAACCCTGGTGACGTCACCAACCGTCTCCCTCTGCTTCCCTCAGACTCCCTCCATTCCTTCTCTTTGCCTCTGCCACGCGCCGCTCTGGCTCCCCATTGGCCGCTGCCCTCAGGCCACGCCCCGAGGGCCCTGGGGGGGCGGTGGGAACGGAGTGGGCGGAGCCGCGATTGCAGCCGGAGCCTTTTCGGGGCGGGACCGGAAAGGAAGAGCGCCTGGGCTCCCCGCGCCGCAGGTGAGCAAGGGAAGGGAAAGGAGACCCGGAGGGCTGAGGGGGGGGGACCCAAGCACCTGCAAGGAGGGAGGGATGCAGGGAAGGTAGCTGCTCTTCTTCATCTCTTTTGAGACCTCTTTAACTGCCTTGGCTCAGAGCTACGGAAGCCTCGGGGATTGTAGTTTTTTTGTGGCACTGGCACATAAGGGTGAATGGCTCACGGAACTACAATTCCCATGATGCACTAGCCTTGAGCCAGGAGTCTCAAACTGGACTGTTTCTACAGTGTTTTGGACAACCGAGAAGACTATGAAGGGGTTCCCAGGGGGAGCCAGGTGTCCTCCTAACTCTAAAAGGAGGACGTGGTCCTCCATTTCATGGCCTTCTGTCCAACTCCAAAGGGTCCTCTCTTTTTTAAGGGAATGAAGAAGTATGGGGTTTATCTCGCTATTAGTGGTTGTTTGTATTTGGTCGTGTCCCTACATTTTATTTTATTAAAAACCTGGCTGTCCTCCATTTTGAGGTGCCTGGTCCTCCTTGGAGGTGAGGGCAGATGGTCACTCTGAGGACAAGGCACCGCAAAATGGAGGACGTTTGAGGGGGGAATGGAGGGCATGACTATTATATCATAGGCTAAAAGCACTCATAGAGTTATACATTCATGCATCTTAGTCCTGCTCAAAATGGAGGAGATTTTAGAGGAATGGAGGGCATTTAACACAAAATGGAGGACATGACCATGTCAAAGGCTAAAAACACTCATAGAATTATAAATTCATACTTCTTAGTCCTGCTCAAAATGGAGGACATTTGAGAAACGTGGAGGATATTTAACACAAAATGGAGGATGTGACCTTATCAAAAGCTAAAAACACTCATAGAAATATAAATCCATGCTACTTAGTGCTGCTCAAAATGGAGGATATTCTGGAATTCTTCCTGGACAGAAGGTTGAAATGGAAGATGTGTCCTGGAAAAGGAGGACCTTGGGTCACTCTTTGCACGGCATCTTGGGCTGAAGGGTGCAAAAACCAGGGAAAGGAGTGCCTTCCTTTTAGTCTTCTGTTTTTTGGGCTGGACACTGACCCTTCAATAGGAAAACAGATCCTAAGGAAAAAGAGGGCTTCTGGGCATATGCAGAGAACTACTCCTTTCATTTTCTTTATCTTATTTTGTTTAAATCAAGAAGTGGGGTCTGTTGTACCAAAAGCAGCCCCATGTTCTTCAGGCGTCTTAAAAAGCTGAAAGATGTTATTATTTAGGTGAAGTGGGCCATAGTTTATCCACAAAGCCTGTGATATAATAAAAGTTTTTTTTTAAAAAAGAAGGAAGAAAAGCAGAGGAAAGGGAAAATCAATGGGGCCGCACCTTTAGGACTCATTTGCTTTTATTTTTGCATGAGCTTCCATGTGTATAAACCCACTTCTTCAGAGGCAGTACTGAGTTATAATAAATGCTCATTTATAATAAATCACAGTCATTATCGCAAATTCATTATCATTCATTATCATAGCATATTTACACAGTTGGGGGAGTGGGGTGGAATGGAATAGGATCTAGAAAGATGGAAATTGTGACCCTTGCCCCAAATCTTCAAAGGGTTGCGTAAGGTGAAACAGGTCTTAGTTTCACATCTTTATAGTGGCCAGTTAGTGCTGATGTGTGAAAGCAATATATCTGCTTCCCAGAAGTCAGTTTCCCTGGTTTCAAAACTCTTTCTGAGAAGATACCTTTTGTTATATGTGTAACAGAAAGGACTATGGTGTTAATTATGTTATGTGCTATCAATATTAATATTGTGTATTGATATGTGTAGTGTGCCATAAAAGTTACCTTTCAAGATAGGGTAAGGCTCCTTGTTGTCTTTACCCTTCATCCAGTCGCTGTATTTAAAACTTCAGTGTATTGGGAATTTGTAGTAGGGCTTGTCATAGTGGAGGCAATTGCAACCCTTGAAATTGTAGCAAACTTCTTTGCCCAATGTTTTATGGTGTGATGTGATAATAAAATGATGTGTTGTCTCAATGTGTGCAGAGGACCATATTCCCTAAGGATTTGGGGTTTTCATGTTCACAGAAAAAAATTTGAAGACGGGCTTACACCTCACACCTCTCATTTTAGAAATGAAATAGTAGGTTTTGTTGAAATCAGCATATTGGAGTTGTCTAAGGAGTCGCTCAGAATTGATGGAGGGCCCTGAAGGGTTGCAGGTGGAGTAAACAGATCAGGATAAACAAATATGCCAGTGGTTTTGTTTAAGGTTACTAGGTTAATGACTGAAAAGTAAAGGGCAGTTTGTATCCATGGAACATGAAATACGGAACAGCTTTCCTTCTTTTTACCATTTCCTACAAATAGATTGTGACTTCTTGGTCTCCATGTATGTATTGGGGATTTGTAATTGCAACCCTTGAAATCATAGCAAACTTCCTTATCCAGTGTTGTGTGGTGTGATGTGATAATAAAAGGATTATGACCTCTTGGTGTGCTGCACATAAGTAGTGATTTAAAAGCACACTTCTTACAACTGTACCATGGGTGCTTCAGATAATTAAAGTGGGGAGTAAAATGGCCAGGATTCCAGTCTGGCAAAGGGAAATGATAGATCAGAATGGGGAAATAATGAAGGACTACATGATTTTATTATATCAATGATTGTCAGTTCCAGTTCTCTGATGCACATGAGAAGAACTTATCACAGCAATGGAGGTAAAAAGAAAACATTAGTGCTGATTTATTTATTTTTAAATGGTCAGTAAGAGGCTAGAGATTGGCAGAGAAAGAAGGTGATCATTCCAAACACAGAGATGAACACAGGAAAACACACAAACAGCAGAAACTCCCCCAAATTGCACTTGAGTGTGAGCTGAATTGTATTATACATGTGGAAAGCCTTTTGTCGTAATTTAAAATTATGTGGGATTTGTCAGCAATTTCTCTGTGTATGTCTTAAAGGCGAGCCTTGAATTAATGCCTGATTTGTGCTAAATTGTGGGGAACGTTTTAGGTTACTTTGTGTAATTTATTACCTGGGGCCCATTGCTTATGCTGAACAGCGGGAGAACTGTGAATGACGACTACACAATAAAACCAGTGTATATACCATTTATTAGTAAAGAGAGAGAAATCTGATCACACATTCATTACTGTCGATGCTGGCACTAAGCACTTGGCACAGGAATCCCTAAGTCAATATAAAACTGTTGCATCACTTCTGTACACAGTACGTAACTGTTAATCATTTGAGTAACAGCAAAGTTAAACCCAGTGAGGCCCAGAAATTCCTGTGTACCTGGTTTCTGACTTTTTGTGCTGATTTGATCCCTTAATGGCCGTCATCTAATGCATAGTGCGTTAGATATTTGTCATGTCTTGGAGAATGGTGAAGGGAAAAGTAGAATGGAGGAGACACTAAATCTTTAGAGAGTATTTCAACTGTATAGCTCTTGAATTACAAGCTTTAGAACGCACCTTTTTTTACTGCCTTTTAAAAAGATTTTCCCACACAGTCACATTGTAGAATTTCTAGACGTATTGAAATCTAAAAGCAGATGTTTTCACTCTTCCTCCTTGGAAAGTGATACTTTTGGCCTCAATTTTTGTAGGGAACCAGTTGAAAACATGTATATTTATTTGTCAGAATGTCTCTTCTCACCCTATTTCAAAGGACTCAATTACAATGTACTAGCATTTAACAATTACAATTAATTAACATTTTATAATTTTCACTATCCCATGAAAAAATTATGCTGTAAACTACCTTAAAGATTAACAGTGATGTGCCTAAAACAAAAACCACATGATGGATTTTATGCCTGAATTTAGGAGCGTTTGGACAGTGTCACCATTTTTGGTGGTTAATGCGCAAAGTGCCCATCAATGGGATGTTTCAGTCCTGGTATAGATGTCTGGAAAGATAAAGCTCTACTAAAATACCTCTGTTTTTTTGTGGAACTGCTATAGAAGGAGAACTGTTGAAGGATTAAGAAATAGAACTTGTTGTATGTGAACTTAATGAAGACAATTACTGTTAAACAGGAGGACCAGACAATGTCAGTAGTGAAAGGAGAAATGACTCACTGGGTTAAGGCAGGGCAGTTTCAGACAGAGCCTCATGAATTCTACGAAGGGACAGTGGACAGGTTAGAATTGGAAGTGTCAAATGCTATATCTGAAAGAGTGGTACCTCCTACCCATTTTGGCTGATAAGGCAGAAGATGCTAATACTGTAGTGGGTGAAGTGAAGCGTAAGGTGGGGGAGTTGAAGAGCTGAGAGAAAGGGACTCTTTCACCCAATGTTGAGTTGCTTCCCTCAAGTTTTGGGGAGTGGATGGACACAGCTGAGCAGTAGCAAAGAAGGAGCTGAATTTCTTTGCTCATCTGCAGAATGAATTGGGAGGGAAATCAAGGAATAAGGGCAGCTTTGGAAATAGCCTTCTAAAGGCATTTGTGGAGCCTTGAATAAGCTACTCCCAATGGTGGCGGGTTCCCCTGTGTGATAAGAAGGCCAAGGATGACAGAATCCTTAGGTAGTGTCTCCATCATGCATTCAAGGCATCCTGAGGAAGCTGCTAATGGTTTGTCTCATCCTTGGCTTCCTCACTTGATGGAAGAGGCTGGGACCAACCAAAGTCTCCTTAAGACATTCAGGTACCTTATATTGGACCTGTAGTGTTTACAACTGAGTATGGGGCATCTATCATCATCATCCCACTTTGCGCTGAATGTGTGCTTCTAGATCAGTCTCAATGGTTAGCACTCCTCTAGAGTGTCAGTAGTTAACTAAATGGACATTCTGAACAGGTATGACTAGAAATCCTGTTACTGAAATCACTAGCTGAGCCTGAATGCAGAAAACTCTAAAGCAGGCACTAGTGAGGGGTGGATTGGTAAATGCCTATGGGCATGGTGGAGGTTGTGGTATCACTATGGGGGTGCAGATTGCACTGAGTGACAATTCCAAGGAGGCTTTCCTCCCATATTCTCCAGTGCTGTGGCTCTCTCGCTGCCTTACTTGTCCAGCTGTCTGGCTTGCTCCCAGAAGCCCTGGGTGGGCATCTGGGCAGGTGATAGCTGGCTGGGGCAGGACAGGTGAGTGAAGGGGTGCTACCCACCACACCACAATTTCTTTCCAAACACCCACACTGGATGACACCAATGCTAGGGACACACTGGGTGGATGGAGGAGACTGAAGATAAAGAGATGGTAGTGGGTTGATGCCCTTGCCTGTCCTGGTGGCTGGTCAGCTGTAGTCTGAAATTGCCACATCTACAGTAGTTCTGCCTATGAAAGGCAGAACCAACAGTTGTCTTCAGCTAGTACTATTACTGCTACTGTCATGAGTTCTTGAAACATTCAGTTGCCCTTGCCAGATTTTTTTATACGAACAACTATGAGTGGGGCTATTTGGGGCTGCACTTCTGTGGGATACTCTTTCCCCATATAGAACCATGAAAAAGATTTTATATAAATGACTTACAAGGTGCTTTTTAAATAAAAGTACCAGTTAGGGGTGCTATACCTAGAAGTACTTCTCTAGTTAGGACTGTGTGTTGGTTGGCATTAAAGAAAAAAGTGATTTTAAGATTAGATTGATTTTTTTCCTACAGTGTCAAGCAAAGTGTGATTCCAAATAGACAATTAGTACTTTCTAGAAGTTGGAATATTTCTTGAAGTTAGGTAACACAGGAAATGTAAAGGGAGGCTGAGTAGTAAAGTGAGGTGAAACTATTTATTCCTCTCTGTCTTGTTTTTCTGCTTGCTGAAATGACTCAAAATTCCTAACAATAATTGTTAAAATATTAAAATGAAGAGTCATGTGACTTAACAAAAAACACAACCTAAAAAGAGGTAAGAGATGAAAGGCCAGAATGAAGATCTAGAAAAAGCAAAATAATCAGATAGTGGTTCAGATCCTACATCACACTTGCTTGTAGTGTCAATCTACACTTAGTTTCAGTGTGGTGGTGTGTGCAGCCTCTCTGCTGGGACTGCATGCATGCGCATTCATTGAACTCAGTGGGGCTTGTGATCTGCTGGTGTTCATCCATCGATGGCAAGTTCACGGTTGGGACGAGTGCACTGCATGTGCCCATGTTAAATTGTTATAGTTGTGGAATTCTGCATGTGCAGCCATGAACTGAGCACATCTATTGCACAGTGGTTCCAAAAAAGGAACCACATGTTTAAGGAAACATCCACATTTGTATGACACCAACAGGATTCCAGTCCATAAGATGACATAGTTATCTTAGCCATGGTGGGCAAAGTGTATGTAGCAGTTCTTGTAGCCCCACACTCTCCAGACCTTTTTTCTGACAAAAATTAAGGGAAGCCAGGAACAATGATTCAGCTTTTAAATATCGTAGATTGTAGACCCAACTTTATATCTCTTTAACATGGGGGAAAAAGCAGTCTTTCAAAACCAGAAGTGGGTTTCCTTCCACATCCTACTGTGTTTTCTAAAAAAACTTTTGACAGTCTGTGTGGCCCTTGGAGAGTTCCAAGGATGAAAATAAGTGTGGCTAAAACGCAGCTATCAAAGGTGCCTAAATCTTAGCGTCTGTAGAAAATTTTTTTTACAGCCATAGTGTGGATATCCCACATTCTGGATGCTGGCACTAAAAGAGTCTTATGTGCCCACCAAGTGTTATCTCAGGTAAGGGCAGAGCACACAAGCACCCCTTCAGTTGAACTCCATGGGTGGGTAGGATCATATCTTCTGATGCAATCTTATGATGATCAAAGCCTTGGTAGATTTGGAAGATTGGGATACAACCCAGCCCGTCTATTATCAGATTGCTTTCAGAAGGCATCTGAAGCTTAATTTGGTTGATGGAAAACTAGCAGCTTTTAAAAAATAAAAAATTGAAAAGTTCTATTTTCAAAGAGGGTCTAAATCCCCTAAAGGCTCCAAATCCTGTCTGAGCTTGGAAACAAAGCAAGGTCAGCTGTGGTTAGTACATAGGTGGGAGACTGTCAACAAATATTAGGTGCTGTCAACTACATTTTAGAGGAAGGAACTGGCAAACCCAACTCTGAGTATTCCTTGGCTAAGAATATCCTGTGAAATTCATGGAGTTGCCATAGATTGACAGGTGACTTGGAGGCACATACAAACATTTTCAAAGGATCAGATGCTCTATGGTGCTCTGCCCTTAGAAAAAATTCCTTTTGTGGCCTGTTTCTAAATATTGGGTAACAGTAATAAGGAAAATTATCTGTCTGAATCGGTTATCAGTGGAATACTTATTGGAAGATTGGAACCCACATATTTCCAGGCTAATGGCCAATTTTCTAGTGGATGTAACAAGATTATGGCTTAAATTTTATAATAAGGATCCCGAAGTTTTATTGTAAATGTATGTTGTTGTATGCCTGATAAAGGTTGAATGAATGACTGGAAAGTTGCAATTCTTTGGCAAACCAGTGGACATTAGATCTGACACAAGAATACAGTGAAGTTTGTACAGAGAAGTTTAAATTAGACTGAAGGGTGGTAACCCAATGGCCATTGGGTAGTGCAGAGCAGTGGAGTGCAATGCAGTGTATGAACTCTGTGTTCATATTCTTAAGCATTATTATTATTATTATTATTATTATTATTATTATTATTAGCCCGCCTCTCCTATTCGGATCGAGACGGGTTCCAAAAAATAACAAAACTACAATTACATAATACAATTGCATAATGACAGGATTTGAGTTGCCTAGGGAAATATAAATGGTAGCCCCACTATCCAATGAGTCATGGGAATCTGTCAGTGAACTAGAGGAAGTTTCCACTGGGGAAGATGCTCACTAGAAGGTCTATGCTTCTCCTGCTCCAAAATGAAACTGACATTGATTAAGCATATTAAGAAAAGGTGGGCATTGCACATTTCCTACAGTTCAAATTACTGGGACTCACATTTTAATCTTTAGCCTACCATCCCTTGAAAACATTTACAGTATGGTTCTAGTGTAGGAGTTAAGTTCTCTCACTGGACAAGTCTGCTGAGAAATAGGTTCTGTTGAGTTCAGTAGGATTTAGTCCATGTAAGTATGTATATGACTGCATCTTTAAAGAATAATTTTCCACATCTTTTTTCTGCTGATTTGTTCTATTGCACAATTGTTTCAACAAATAGAGAACTTTTTTCTCTGCTCTGCTGAAACATGATCACATTGCTTTTACTTTCCACTTGCTCAAAACCATTTGTATCTTTATTTTTGACATGCATCTAACATCTGTAATATAATTATCATATCCCTGAAAGAAACTGTTGTTTCTTCCACAGCGCTATCCAATTCTTTCATGTTTTGAATCTGTGTTGGAAGCACAATGTAGCTTACCATTTGAAAAAATAGGTAGTAAGTAGGAAAAAAATTTGGAAGTTGCATGGTTTATTAAATTTCATAAGGTCTGCAGGAGAAGACCTGAAATTTGCTGCTTTTATGCAAGACTAATTGGTTTCTATGTGATGGCTGTTGCAAATAACTTTGATTTTTTTTCTATTCATTATTATTACATTTAAAAGAATCCTAAATACTTAAGACAGATGGTGTAGTGCTTTGAAGGTTGGACTAGGATTCCAGGAGACCAAGGTTTGAATTCCCACTTGGCCATGGAAACTTCACTGGATGACTTCAAGCAAGTCACACTCTCTCAGCCTCAAGGGAAGGCAGTGTCAAAAGTTCTCCAAATAAATCTTGCCAAGAAAACTTCATGATAGAGTTGCCTTAGGTTGGAATCGACATGAAGGCACACATTGACAAATACTTGTTTTAGAATTATATAGATACGCAGTGTTCTTTCTACAGCTTAGAGGGGCAAAGAGTCACCTAGTGTAGGTCTTAGTGGTGGGCCCTGCCAGGATGCTTTCTCAGGCTCCAGGTACGATAACCTGTGATTCCGATTTAGCATACATAAAGTGCTTTGTACAACCAGATCTTATTTATGTTGAAGATCTTTCACCTGATATTTCTTAGCTAAAGGGAAGAGGCTGAAAAACCTGTTTCAGTTACAGTATGATTTGAGACGTAATTTATTGTTGCACAATCATTGGTACGTCATTTGCTTTAAATACAGAGCTAGGTGCAGCATAGTACTAAATATTGTGCAGCATGCAGGTTAGTTCTCGTACGCATGAGACAAAGTTCTTCAATCATCTCTTAATGTGGGACTATTTTCTCTTGAACAAAATTAACTACACCCAAGACTATGAAGTGTGGTGTTTGCTGAAGAAGGACAGTAGCATGGAAATTTGGGATAAGGCAAACTGATGCTGCAAGGAATTCAGAGATTCAACTTTTATCTGATACTACATGGGAAAAATGGATTATTTGATACTTGATGCATGACCCTTTGGCAGTAAGGATGTTTGGATGATGTTACACTGTTTGACATTCCAAGTTCTGACAGCATGGCAGCAGACAAAGAGAAGATAATACTCGAAGTTGGTATATCTTTATGCATCTTAAAACTATTTTTCAAAACATCTGTTTTTATTAAGAGAGTAATAATGGCTGATTTTGTAACAGGGAGTCAGGATTTTGGAATGTTACTCTAAACCTGCAAAAGTTGGCTGATATATCAAGAGAAATTGTTTCTCCCCCCCCCCCCCTCCCTGCTAGGATTAGGATTCCTGCTTTGAATAGTATGGCTGTATAATCATATTATAAGCTGTTATTGAAAACCTGTTTTTTCACACATGGTTTGCTTTGTGGCAAGAGAGAGGTCTAGATAATGAGACTGGCATAAGGAGTTTGAAACAAACCATAACTTAAAAAAATATTCAAAATTTTAACTAAATAAAATAATAATCGTATAAGATTCTTGATGGTTCATTTTACAATGTTCCATTTAAAGATTACATTCTTCTTCTTAGAAACAAACAAACTATAACTTTTATATATTTTAAATTTCCATGGTTTCACATAAATTTGGGGATTGGTGAGGGATGATACTATTGACAGGCAGCATATGACATGGCAGCTATATGACACTCTTATCTACTGAGTGAAACAGAATGAATTGCATAAGGCTGTGGATGGTGCTAGTTGCCGTTCACTAGCAAATGGCTTAGTGTGTGACTGTTAGACAATGCCTGACTCTGTAGCATCTTCAGGGAATCTTCCATTTAAAGATTTGAAAGAGTTCTCTGTTACATTGTTGTGGTTATTGTTGTGTGCCTCCAAGTCATTTTTACTTATGGTAACCCTAAGGCGAATCTATCATAGGGTTTTCTTGGCAAGTTTCTTCAGAGGAGGTTTGTCATTGCCATCTCCTGAGGCTGAGATAGTGCGACTTGCCCAAGGTCATCCAATGGATTTTTATGCTCGGACAGGGAAGTGAACCCTAGTCTCCAGAGCTGCAGTCCAGCACTCAAATCATGACACAACACTGGCCTCTGTTATGATATGAAGTGGAATTTTCTGTTTTTATCATGATAACTATAGAGGTGTATGCATTTATGAAAATAAAATCCAACTTTTTGAAGTCTTACATCTTTCCAAATTGGATGATGGTGATAAATGAGATCATTTGAATGAAATAATAGTAATATGATGCAAAACATTGCTGCCTTCTTCTTTTAAATATTTCTGAACGTTTTCAAATGTTGCTCAAGCTAACCTTGCATTTTTCTTTAGCCTGCATAATGAGGTGCAACTGTATATTCTGAGCAGGAAAATGTAGCCGGATTCAGCATATGAGTGAGGTAGAATCTTACCTTATAAGCAGGTTTTCCAGAATCCATTGCTTTCTTTTTTACTTGTTAGGAGTGAGCATTACTGGTTTTCAATTTACTGTTAGAATTTTTCATTTTGGGGCAGTTGCGATCAAACCATGTTGGTATGTGAATGAGGTGTAAATTTGTCAATGCATTTTTAATTAATTTTGTGTATACTTTATCAGATTAATTTATGTTCTGGGGATTGAACTTCTGTAACAATGTGATGGTAAAACAAATAATGCGGAGGGTTGGGTTGCACTAGCATTCATGTGGTTTTGATTTGTATCCAAAATAACTTATATGGGAGCATTTTTGCACATTCTTTGTCATTAATATTTACATATCTTTGGTATGGAGTTGTGGGGAGGCATTAGTGTTGTTTTAAACTGACAAAGAGAAAGGTCATACTGGGTAGTTTGGTACAGAACCTGTAAAACTTGTCATTCAGGGAAAATACTGCCTTGGGCAACATGTTCTATTAAGTACTAGCCAGCAGCTGATAAGCTAATGATGTACCTCACTAAGACTGTTCTCTCACAAAATAAGTTCTCATACCTGGGATCAAACATTAATAGGAATGGGGAAGGCAGCCAGGAAATCAGAAGAAGATGCCTGTGACTCCCATCCATCTTGCTTGCAGTCTTCCCCTCCTTCTTTTCCCCTCAACCTTTCCTAGTATTATTGTTGGTTCTTGTTCCTGTATTATTTTCTTCCTTTCCTCATATAGCATTCTGGCCCTTGGTTTGAATTTCCCTTTGATTACCTGGTGTTTTTTTTAAATAGGTCTCTGGTTCTTCCCTTTTTGTTATTGTCTTCTATTTCTCTGCATTGCTCATTATAGTAATTCTCCTTAACCCTGAACACCAAAAGTTGCATTCATGTTTCTGGTTTTGCTCCTATCTCCCTTTGCTTTCGCCTCTCTCCTTTCTTTTACTGCATAAAATGTTTCTTCAGTCATCCATTGTTTCCTCTTTTTCTTTTTGACCACTGTTTTTGACTCCTTGTTTATGTCCTTGGCTTCTGTACACAATTCTTCAGATTCTACATTGATTATACTTAATAGTGCAATGTAAGAAATTTGTCAGTGAATTCTTTTGAGATGTTCAGATCGTATTTTGGATCAGTTAAACCATGGCATCCCATTTTGGAAGAAAGGCGGGCTATAAATTCAGTGAACAAATAAAATCCATGTCTCTGGCAAAATTAACCTTTGGGCAAACCTCCAAATAGAATGTAGTGGAACAGACCACTCTTTTCACTCGATTAACCATAACTTTTGGCAGGAGGTGTTGTGACTCAAAGGAACACTTTGAGGGTTGTTGTTGTTTTTGGAGGGGGGATTGTCTCAACATCAGAAACTGCTTTAGCTTGTGAAATAGAACTAGGGCAACAAGCACAATGCATAAGCAAGGGACGGAGGCCGTTTCACACTGTACAGTTCTATCACTGTGATTTCACTTTAACTGCCATGATAACGTCTGATGGAATCCTGGGGTATGTAATTTGGTGAAGCACTAGAATGGCTGACAGTGTTGTTGTTGTGTGCCTTCATATTGTTTCTGACTTACGGGGGGGTTTTTTTGTGGCAAGTTTCTTCAGAAGGGGTTTGCAATTGCCATCATCTGAGGCTGAGGGACTGTGACTTGCCCAAGTCACCCAGTGGGTTCACATGGCCAAGCCAGGATTCGATCCCTGGCCTCCAGAGTCATACTCCAGCACTCAAACCACTATACCATGCTGGCTCTAAACACCTCTAACCATTCTAAACACCTCTTCCTAAATTGCAAATCCTAGGATTCCAAAGGATGTTGCCATGGCAATTACAGTGGTATCACATCATTATAATTGTGTAGTGCAAAAAATGCCCCAGGTTGCTTCCTTCCTTGCCTCAGAAAAAGAAGAAGGCGTCACCTTAGCACTTACAAAATTACATCCAGCAGAAACTGCAGTCTAAAGGTGCCCCAGAGAGCACTGATGCTCTTGTTGTCAGTTCCCTAGAAAGGCTCCCTGAAGTTTTACACCTTTATGGCCTGATTTGTTTTGTTTTATATTTCAAATATCATCAGTTGCCTGAAGAGTTGAGCTTTGGCAAGAGCAGGGCTGGGGCCTGATAAGAATCAAATAGTAGCACTGAGATTTAGCTTCTGCAAGACAAGTGAAATGGATTAAGGTAACAGCTCCCTGTCTCCTTTTCCTCTAAGCATTTTCTTCTTTTCCTTTGAAGCAATATAGGAGTGGCAGCCCCCAACCACCAGCTTTTCTTAAACTACTGCCCACCATCTTCCCTCTGAGCAAGGCTGGCTCTAGCATCTACTGATTCCCAAACTCTGGCCTTCCAGGTGTTTTGGACTTCAGCTCCCAGAAGCCTCAGCCATCTTGGCCAATGGTCTGGGATTCTGGTAGCTGAAGTCCAGAACACCTGGAAGGCCAGAGTTTGGGAATCACTGTGAGTGATAGTGCTAGAAGGTGGCAGCAAGGTGCTGGAGGACAGAGATTGTGTCGTCACATTTGGCATGAACCCCAAATTGGCCTGCTGTCTTAAGATGGTAGTGGAAAATGCACTTTCCCATTACTGGTGTTGAAGAAAGATTAGTCTCCCTGTCTGGTGAACTTTTGTACACGGAATGGGAGAGCTGCTATCATCTTCTCTGCCTGGGTACACTGAACCCAGCCCTGCCTTTGAGAGACTCCCTATAGCTTTCAAGTCATGCAGGAGACATGTTGGAAACTGAACCAACAACTTTTGACTGGTGATTTGAAAAACAAAAATATCGGCATGTGCCTCCTCTTTGCTTACTGCTTTCTTTCTTTTTTCCCTCACTGAGTTGTTGAATGGAGCCTTTGTGGATGGGTGCGGAAGGAGGGTTATCTGCAGGCAGTCTTCCAAAAAAGTTTCTCTATGAGTTTCCCTGCCCCTATTTCCTTGCAGACTGAAGTTTTTCTTTCATAAAACAGGAGCCTTCAGGACCCTTCAGGCCAAGTATAGGTCTGACAAAACAGTGAAGTTGCTCTGTAAAACAAAGTGAATAGAGTGTTGAAGAACCTTTCTGTCCAACTCTCCTCAGACATCAGAGGCATGCTTCCAGGCCTTTGAGATTTTGAATGTCTCACTAAAATTTCGTAAATGCTTCTTACATTGTCTTTTTTTTCTCAGCATAAATTTTGTCCTAAAGGCACCAGTTCTTGTCTGATCCTGCAGGCTGAGCAGTGTTAGTCCTGGTTAGTACTTGGATGGGAGACCACCAATGAATACCCGGTGCTGTGGACTGTATTTCAGAGAAGGAACTGGTGGAACCACTTATGAGTATTCCTTGCCTAAGAGAACCCTATGAAATTAATGGGGTCACCATAAGTCAACAGGTGACTTGAAGGTGTGCATGCACACACACAATTTTTACAAAGGTAATGCCATCTTGGAAGCTGTGAAAAGAAGGCATTTCCTGTAGCAAGACAGTTGATCTTACCAATGCATGAGGAAATCTTGCTCATCCTTATATTATGGGTTGATAGATCTAAAGGTATGGCTGGAAAGAATATTTATTATTATATAGGCCCAAGTCAAACAACAGGCTTCCTAACAGAAAATCCCATCAGCACAAATAATAGACTAGCAAGAATCTTCCACTATTTTCTTTCCATATTTGAACATCCTGAAGTATTAGGGAATAATTATTTTGTGTAAGAAAATACATGAGGCTTTTTGCACAAAAAACTTTCCTGCACAGAAAACTGGCTTCGTGCACAAAAACAGGATTTCTGCACAGGAAACAAAAGTACTTCAAAATGTCAAACCTTGTCATCCTGGTGTCCAGAGATGGGAAGGGGCTTTATTTCTATAATATACTGTATGCCCATTTCTTTTAGAAAAAGGTGTTATCAGCCTTTCTACTACTTGGAGGCTTTTTTTTTCATGGGATCTAAAAACCATTTTTTATAAGGGACACCATTTTGCTATGTCATTGGCGGGGTACAGACCGCCGCTTTGCAGCGGTCTGGCGCCGCCGCCAGTAGGTCCGCGGGGGAGCCGGAGCCTTCAGACGGCCCGACTCCCGCGCGGACCGAAAAAAGAAGCTCCAAAATGGAGCTTCTTTTGGCGTCGCGTTTGCGACGTAGCGAGGCGCCAGGGGCGCGCTCGCTACGTCAGCAGCGGCGCGACGCGTCTGGACGCTCAGCGTCCAGTACGTAAAGATGGCGCCGGCCATGTAGAAGGGCCGGCGCCATCTTGTACGGACGGAGTCCGTACTAGGCACAGGGGCGTCTATAAGAGACGCCCCTTTTTTAAAATGGGACGTCCGGAGGACGTCCCAAAGGGCTGTGTAGAAAGCCCCATTATATTTAATGGGACTTGAGCATCCACGGATTTTGTTATACACGGGGGATCTTGGAACCAAACCCCAGCATATAACAAGGGTCCACTGTACTAAGAATTGTACTCAGAGTACAAGAAGATTTACCATCTACAGCCTTAAAGGATCAAGCCCTTGAACAGTTGTTTGATCTGTAAACATTAGAAAACATATCCAGGATAGCCATGTTGGCCCTATAGCAAGATACAGTAACATCCAGAATCCACAAAATAGTGATACTTTTATTGGGCCAACCAAAATGCACAATATACAGTCAGCCCTCTGTATCCACCAATTGAAGCATCCATGGCACGCATGCATGTGAGCGCATGCACACACACACACACACACATATATATATATATAATATTTCCAAAAGCAAACCTTGATTTTTTATAAGGGACATGATTTTGCTAGCCACTGTATTGAATAGCACTTGAGCGTCCACGGATTTTGGTGTTCACGGGGCCCTAGAACCAAAACTCAGCAGATACCAAAGGCCCATTGTACATTTTGCAAGGTTTCGAAGTTCCACTGGCTTCTTCATCAGGCAAGGGTGTTAAAATCATTCAAGAGAAAGGGGAAAATGATGATGTTATTAGTCACAGGCCTGCATTTGGTCAGGATGTTGTAGTTGTTGTCCTCTGTTCAGATGGTATGGAGGGATATTCATGTAGACATCAGCATACTCTCAGTTGACAAAGGGCTATGGATGTTGAGGCTTTTTCATCCAGTTATGCCCAAAGTAAACCTGTTTTACAGTTTTCAGGTGACAATTCCACCCCCACCCCCCAAAAATCCCATTTCATTCTGAGGCAGGGAGCATATTTATACAGAAGTGCTTGAGCTTTGCAGTTTTCTCTGGATATGCCTTAGAGACACTGGTTTTCAGTGAAATGGACCTCCAAAGGAGGGGTAGGCATACTGCAGCTATGGGGTGATATGCGGTCCCCAACTCTCTTTCTGCAGCCCTTGACCCCTCCAGATTTTCTGGACTTCTGGCCAAAAAGAGGTGTGTGTGAGATGAATTCCTCTCCTAGAGGCCACTTTGGGGAGACCTCTCTGCACTGTTTAACACACACACACACACACACACACACACACACACTTTTAAAACCAGAAATGTATTTCCATCCACTTCTAGGTGTTTATTATGTTTTGTGTTTTGGCTATCTTTATAGCTTCCAGAAGGCCCCAGGGGTGGGAAATTGCCCCCTCAACCTGCTGCAGTTGGCTACCCCAGTTCTAAAGGAAGACACATGCCAGAAATTCACAATTTCCAGAAACCTTAAAGATATAACTTACAAAATGTATCTGTCATTGTTCTTCATATAACCACTGTCTGCTTGTTAGGGGAGTGCCTAGGTGTCACATTCATACACTTGAAGAACATGGAGAGCTGCTATTTCAGTACTTACATTATTTCAAGATGCCAGAAAATAGACATCTTTCTCCTTGCACACAAGAGAGAGTACTTCTTTCAAGATGATGCCTACTATAATAGATATGGCTGTGCCATCAAAATATGTATTTTCTTCAGTTTGATGATTTTCCCCCAATAATGGAGCTCAAAGTAGTTTAGAACCTCTTAAAAACAGTACAGATTAAAAACTGTACAAAAACATCAATGAAATAGCACTATAGCAGTTATTGAAAAGACAAATGTATAAAGTATAAATGCAGACATTAATTAATTAAGAGAAAACATTCCTTTAGCTAAAATGCCCTCTGCATCAGTATACTTTAATGCTTAATTGGGTAACTGATTTTGAATTCAAAATCTATACAGAAAAGAATGAGCATCAGCTTCCAGGTTAATAACCACAGCAAGCAAATGCCAAATATTTTTCTATTTCTTTAGTTTAAATTTTAGCACTGCAGATAATTTGATCTGCATATCAAATTTTGCCTTCACATAAAATGCTTTTGTTCATTGTCCAGAGATTTCCCTCTGTTATGAGTTATTCTGAATAAAGTGCAAGATGTCACTTGACAAAGTTATCCCTCTTGTTCATTTAATGTATATGTTACCTATTTGGCTTTTCTTCAGGAGAGTGATAATCAAACTATGTCTGCCAACTTAAAGTACCTTTCGCTGGGGATATTGGTCTTCCAGACAACTAGTTTGGTGTTGACTATGCGCTATTCTCGGACATTGAAAGAAGAAGGGCCCCGTTACTTATCTTCAACTGCAGTGGTTATTGCTGAGCTTCTGAAGATTATGGCCTGTATTTTCTTGGTTTACAAAGATAGCAGTAAGTGTTTGATTATTTATTCATTTTATTATTATTTTTTAATGTATCAAGAGCCAGTTAAAATTTTGTCAGTAGAAGCAAAACCTGCACCCAAAGTTTCCAGGCATTTTGTTTCCTACAATTAATGTTCCTGTTAAGGATTCCAGCCAGCTAACTTCTTTCAAGAAGAGCATTCAATGCATCATGCAGTCCCATGTCCTCCAACTCTCTTCATTTGGCAATTAATCTTCTATCATCTTATTTTTTTCAGCTGCTTTTAAGATGTCCCAGTTTCTTCCTCCTTTTTCCACTTTCCCCTTTAATCCCTAGTTTACTTCAGGTGCTGTAAACTGAGTTTAAAATGCAAAAGTAGATTGCATTCAATTAACTGGAGGGGAAGAAGAGAGGTGGGGTCAAAGTCTTATCCTTTTCAGTATCCTTAGACCATTGCAAACTGTTGCAACCTCTCAAGCTTGTATGGCATTCTTCCTTAATAACTTTTGCTATTTTGACCATGCTCCAATATTGCTTGACTACATATGTGCAAGTATTCATCTGTGAAATGTTGCACTCCTAATTCTGATTTTTCTTTTACAATTCCCATTCTGCTTTCCAGGACATTGAATGTGTTCATTGGACAGGCTGAGAGTGGTGGTTGCCCACTTAGACTTTTTAAAATACTTTTGCAAATATCAGGATTCACTCAAGCATAATAATGCTCTTTTTTGTTGTTTCTCTATGGCCTCATATTGGCTGAATCACCACATGAGTTCACTGTACAATATTCTACTAGAGGTACAATATTGTATTTGCATTTTGTATATTGTATTTTTGAAACTACTACCATAACAACAACATTGGGGTTCAAAGAATGTACATATGGGACTGGGAGAGAAATACATAACTAGATTCTGTCTTCTTTGTTTTACTGAGGAAGGGCCCACTGGTAAAGAGACAAGCTACTTAAAATGTTACCTCTTCAGCAGCAAGTACTAGCTATTGCTGTACCTTTATGAAAGCAAGTCATTGGTCTAAATTTAGCATTGTGTTAGCACATATATGCTAGAATGGCAGGACTTTCTTCCTGTCCTGTTCTACCTCAGTCTACAATACAACCTGAAACCCTGTTCCAGAGGGGTTCCCACATCTTTAGAGCCTGTTTTGAGGTTACACAGGGGCT
This sequence comes from Sceloporus undulatus, assembly GCF_019175285.1. Taxonomy (NCBI): domain Eukaryota; kingdom Metazoa; phylum Chordata; class Lepidosauria; order Squamata; family Phrynosomatidae; genus Sceloporus; species Sceloporus undulatus. Next base: position 110,635,493 of record NC_056525.1, read on the forward strand.
GAACTCTAGGAAGGGGACTTCTCTGGTTCTACAGATGGAAACAAGTCCATCACTAGCACGATCCTGTTGGATCCTGCCTATTGTCTGCATTGTTTCAGTTTTGCACAATTACGTAATAGATACCCCCAGCTTCTCTCCATATAGCAAACCACTTTATTTTGGATGGACATTCATTATATAACTTTAATATTAAATATTTTAAACAAAACACTGGTTTAAGTTTTAAAGTTTAGAAAATGTTTAAGTTTCTCTTTCTTCACAGAGTGCAATCTACGAACTCTGAACAGAGTGTTGCATGATGAAATCCTCAACAAGCCTATGGAGACACTTAAGCTTGCTATTCCTTCTGGAATTTACACACTACAGAATAACCTGCTGTATGTTGCCTTGTCAAATTTAGACGCAGCTACTTATCAGGTACTATATTTTGATAGTGTGGTGCTCTTTGTTACAATTCTGCAAACAAAGAAAGTGTAATTTTTGTCATCTAGACTTTTTTTCTTTTCTTTTTCAGGTCACTTATCAGTTGAAAATTCTTACCACTGCATTATTTTCTGTGTCTATGCTCAGTAAGAAATTAGGAGTATATCAGTGGCTTTCATTAGTGATTCTGATGGCTGGAGTGGCATTTGTACAGGTAAATATATTAAAATTATATATATACACACACACACACACACAGTTTGAATTTTAACAACAGAGATGTTCGTTATATTATTAATAGATGCGTGATTAGTTTTGTCTCCAGATGGCAGTGGGACTTCTCTTCCACATACTAGCAGCAGTGAAAAGGAGAACTCCAACAGGCACACTCTCACTGGATTTGGAGAAGGCCTTTGCCAGAATCCACTGCTATTTATTTATAAATCAGCCTTTAGAAGTGTTGTTCCCAGATTAATTGTTGAGAACAGATATGGCACAAATTGTGCCATCCTGTCTCTCATAATTAATGCTTTCTTTTTTATATAATTAAGTATTTTTATTTGTTTTATAACAATACAAAACAAACAATTAATACATAAGTAACAAACAGCCTTGGAGGACTATATGTAAACTTACATAATAGCTATGTTTTGTGGGGTAATAGCAGTAACAAAGTCCTAAAGACATCGCTCAGATTCACTAATTGATGAAGTTGGGGTCAAAGTATCTTTCCAAAGAATAGTTTGATGGGTAAGAGGTATGATAGCAAGTGAGTTGGTGTTGATGTACTCAATAAAAACTGACCAGTCTTCAAAAAAGGTGTGTGGTTTCTTTTGTACACTACAGACTCGAAAAGTATAAAAAAGCTGTTCCAATAACCAAGCGTCCCAAATTTTTCCGCCAGTTGCATATTAGTACATTTCCTGTTTTCCAGCCTCTCACAATTATATTACTGGCTCTTGAGATGAGAAATCTGATAAGCTTACGATGTGTCAGTTGAGTGTTCTCTTTACAATAAATTGACAATAAGAGAAGGCCCGGACAGAAAGTTATGGTTTGTTTCACAATGAGAGAGATTTGCATTAGTACAGTGTGCCCGTGTCATACGCAGGTGCCTTTTACACAGCTTTCAGCTTATGATGAAAGCTGTGCAAAGAAAACAAAATGGAACATGCAGACATGGTGCGCGCATTGCGCCGCGCTGCATGCACAAGCCCCATTATTATCAGTGGGGCTTGAGCATACACGCTATTTGCTTTACATGGGGGGGGGGGTCCAGAACGGATCCCTGCGTAAAGCAAGGGTGCACTGTATTGCATTCCAAAAATCTTTAACCTTGCGACAGTCCAACCCTGGTGGTGCAGTGGTTAAATGCCTGTACTGCAGCCACTTGCTCAAAACCACAAGGTTGCAAGTTCAAGAACCACAAAAGGGCTCAAGCTTGACTCAGGCTTGCATCCTTCTGAGAAGGTCGCTAAAATGAGTACCCAGATTGTGGGGGGGGGGGGCAAATCAGCTTTGTAAACCGCTTAGACACTGCTTAGGTAGTATGAAGCGGTATAGAAATGAAGCTTGTTTGTTTTTGTTTTTGTTTGTTTGTTCAGAGGAGCCCAAGGTGTGGCAGCCTCTCCAACATTTTGGAGAGATGTTTTTCAGCAACCAGGTCAATTTCACAGGTGTTAGATACCATGGGTATATTGATTTTAGGGTCCCCTCTTTTGTCAATGCCGATCTCGATTTATACAGGGGGAGGTCCATATGCGTTCCTATGAAGCTTTGAAGGTACCTAAATTCAGGTCCGATTTCCACATTAACCTGGCTGATTGATTTTTGCCCCAAAATATTGTACAACATTTTGTATATAACGGTTGCCCCTCCCTTGCAGTCCTGCCCCTTGTCCATGCATAATATTTCATAAAAAGTCATTGGCCGAGGGTAGTTCCCTTGCAACATCACATTCTTTGCAAAGAATAACATCTAATTAATGCTTTTCTCTATGCATAGCCAGGGAAGCACATAATTCTTTAACACTGTAAGGCCATTGGCTTTCCAAGTAATGAACAATGAGAGCCCTGTTGGATCAATCAGAAAAATAAGCAGGTATTAAATAAAATAAGTAAATATGAAGAATAACCCAACTGAGTAAAAACTGTGAGGCTTCCTTCCTGCAGCTGCTTGTTATTTCAGATTAACTGATTAATTTTGTCATATATTGAGTTTGCTAATCAAAACAGAAAAAAGTGTGTAAAATTGCTACTTTTTGGTTTTGTAATATCTTTATAGAAAAATTTGCCCTTTATACAGTCCTTCAGCTGGATAAGGTAGCACTTTGTAACAGAGAATATTTGATTTCCTGTGCAATGTCAGTGACAACAGCTGGCGTTAGTCTACAGTCCATCTGCTAGTGAAACAGCAACGTTCAGACTCTGTATTCAGAAAGCATGGAAGCACAAAGCACATAGCAGTTGCCACTTTCTAGAGTCACATGTACTTACTTAACTCTATAAAAATGGAAACCTGCTTGCTTTGTGTGTCTGTGTGCACGTGTCTTACATGAAATCTGGAATTTTGAAGATTAAACACAAGCAATTATCTCAAAAGGCTGGGTTAGGAATTTGACGGCTCTGTTAAAATACTAATGATTAAATGGCATGTGCTTTGAACTTAGTAAATTATTATTTTTAAGCAAGTGTTATTCTGTTTATTACAGCTAATCTCTTGGTTTTTAGCCTTTGTGATATGTGTTTTGTTTTGCTGAGATTGCTTGCTATGTTGAAATATATGTTGAAATCTATAATGCTGGTGTATTGTGTATTTGCTCCATTAGTACTGTTTTTGGTTGTACAGTACCTAGATCATTTATTATATGAGATGCATAATGAAAAATAAAAGGAGCTATAACTGCAGTTCTCCCACCTAGTCTCATGCAAATTTACTCAAAAATAAACTATTCTTAGTTCAGAGACTTCAAACTGAGTGTGCCTTAGACTACTGTCACATGCACACTGCTAAGATAATGCCCCACTTAAATAACTGAGATTTATTGATGGCTAGGCTTCAGAAGTGTTGATAAATAATGCAGCCATTAAAAAAAAGGAACATAAAAAATGTATACTAAAATGTTATACATACAACCTATACATCCATTGGTATCATCAGCTAGGGTCAAAATTCACTCATCCTTTTGTGCAGACTCTGGTCTTCCAGTGGGTTTGGACTTCAGCTCCCAGAATCACTGATCATTGACTGTACTGTCTGGGAACTAAAAATGTTGTGTATCTATACATTCAGTTAGCTGCTGCATGCAGAAACAACATACATTGACAAAACAAAGTCAATCAGATTTTAAATAAACCCCTTCAATTTGGCCTTTCAGTTTAAAAACATAAAATAAAAATATTTTGTTATACATTTATTTCTGTTCCTTTTTTTTAATGGCTGCATTACTTATTGCTGTTTAGCAACACATTTGAAGCTTGTTGTTGTTTTCTGCCTTCAAGTCATTTCTGACTTATGGCAACCCTAAATTGAATTTATCACAAGGTTTTCTTGGCAAAATGTTTTCAGAAGGGTTTGCCTTTGCCTTGCCCAAGGTCATCCAGTGGATTTCCATGGCTGAGCAGGGATTCGAACCCTGGTCTCCAGAGTCATAGTCCAGCACTCAAACCACTACACCAGACTGGGCTCTAAATGAGACATGGATGGAAAATGTCTCTGGTGTTTCAGTGCATACTTTCACTGTTTGTAAGTAAAATACAAAAGTACAGACTTTGCATTCTGTGTCGCTTTTATTCAGCAGTGTATGTGTGTTCTGTATGTATACAGTATTGTTTTCGTTTTAATATGCACTCATTTTCCTTGTGGCACTTGAAAGACTAACAAATTTATTAGGAGTCTATATTTTTTTTCTGTACCAGATTAGCAGAACTATTCCTTTAGAATTTATTATATCTTTTCCCTTTTAGTGGCCAACAGATTCACAAGCAGCCGCAACTAAAGAGCTTTCAGCGGGATCACAGTTTGTGGGCCTGATGGCAGTACTAATAGCCTGCTTTTCAAGTGGATTTGCTGGAGTCTATTTTGAGAAAATTTTGAAAGAAACAAAACAGTCAGTATGGATTAGAAATATTCAGCTAGGTAAGCTTTTTTTTTCTTAGTGAAAGACCTAGAACAAAGATTAAGGTGTAGCTCAGAATGTAAACTGGTTGCCTCAGTATGCTCTGTGTAATCAAATTGTTACAGAAGCATATGCCAAACTTGCCATTAACTGTGCTAACAGGAACTTGAGCCATTGCATCCTGTTCAAAATGTAATTGTTGTTCACTTTATTGTATGACGCAGCGTGGTTTGTTTGATTTTTGATAGCATTTAATGGGTGCTAAAGAATATGGCTGGAATCCAAAGTACATTGCAACTATTACCATGAGACAAAATGAACTTCGGCTTTTTTAAAAAGCAGTCCCCCCCCCCATGCAACAAAACAACACACTTTGGAAACAAGGGGACTTTATGTGGTTTGTCATTTAACATGGGGGTTCTCTGAATAATAACAAAAACTGATTATATGCTTCTAATTTAATAATATGAATTTTACCTCCTGTGTCCTTATTTCAACTGAAAATAGCACATAAATAGTTGAAGGGAATCAAAAATCAACCCCTTCCAGTTTTTCTGATGGAACTACTCATACTTGTCCTCTGCTCTACCCCATTAATGCATTGAGTGCATTTTGACCTGGGAGTGTCATCTTCTGGCACTCTCTTGTTTCATTTTGCATTGCCTTATCATAGCGTTTTCATGGTAAAAGACATTCAAAAGTCATGCCACCTTCTGCATAGTACTAACAAGCATTAGCTATGGTGCTCCACCAATGTCACACATCCCAACCACTATTGCTGCCCAGTTGCTGTTTGGCATATTTAGTCTAGCTCCATAGCAAAAGTCTGTCCGACATGGGAGACCCTACTAGCAGCACTAATGCCATTAGCATAGTCTCTTACCTTGCAGGAGCAAGCAGTCCCACCAGCACAGAAAAGTGGTGCCATGGTGAGTTAGAAGCAGAAACTCTTAAATGCAGCAAACTATAGCTTGACTGAAGTATTATGAAAGGTGGCAAAACTCATCACAAGAGGATGGACAAGGTTGTGCCAAGTATCCTGTCCCTGACATGACAGCATGGTTTAACTCCACCCTTGCAAACATCCCAAACATATAAGTGAATACCTGCAACAGTGAGCCCTATGCGTAGACAGTTGTATTCACTGAATCCTCCACATTATTCAGAACTCTGATTCACATCAAAGCCCCGTGAATTCAGCAGTATACACAAAACCTTCCCTAGTGTACATGTTTCCTCCATAAATGTGGATGCCTGTGGAGATGGCATTTTACATGATGTTACTTCAGGAAAGGGCTACTTATTGTGTCTCCCTCCCTGCTTGTATGGTGAGAATCTTTGCTTTTCAAAAGACCTAAACCAGTTACACATTGAAACTTTTTTTTAAATGAATTTTCAAAACTTAAAGAAGGCAACTTTTTCTTTCATCACTTATACTTAGCATAGGTTTAGAGCTTGATAAACCCTAGCAAAGGCCTTGGGCTGGACCATGTAGGAAACATGCAACTAGTATCAGTGCCAACACCAATTGTTTTTTTACTTCTGACTAGTGTGTGCTTTGAGTTAAGAGACTGCAGTATTTTGCACAAGGTACAGTTCCACAGACTATGATCAAGGAAGAATGTGGAAGACATTATATTAAGACACGTGTCCACATGTGTCTGAATTTGGGATGGCAGGAGTTCTGTTTTTGCTTTTTATTTTACTATGATTCAAAATCTTACTTCTCTTTCAGGATTTTTCGGTAGCATATTTGGATTGATGGGTGTGTATATCTATGATGGAGAACCTGTATCAAAGAATGGATTTTTTCAAGGTTATAATAAGCTAACCTGGATAGTAGTAGTGCTACAGGTAATGAATTCAGTTATATTTTTTTCCACACCCTCCCCATCAACTGGGCTTATTTTCCAACAGAATGTTTGTTCTGTTTGTTTGTTTGTTTGTTTGCAGGGGGATAACATGGCTAGTTTTTGTTTAATTGGTTGGATTACTAGATTAAAAGCTTGGTCAGTTTTTTAAATTGCTGACAATTAATCAAGTATATCATTATTATTTTATAATTAATTTATTAATTCAGTATAAGATCTCTGAGGAAAATATATGAATCAAAGTCTGCTCTTTCTCCTCCAGCTTTAGTTGGCAATTGTCATCTTAGAAATTATGTTTCTTTTAATAGGAAAAATGCCTCTTCTCAAAGTTGCTTTCTGCAACATGTCTGGCTGTTACTATAGATAAATGCTTCCTTCTTCACATTTAAATCTTCATGTGCAAATTTCTAGAGAATTAATTGACTAAAACCCACATAATTATGTTTATTTAATCAGCTAACATTCCATTTTATTGATACTAATAGGATTTATTTTGTACATCCTTGCTCTTATGTGTTAGTATTCATAGAGACTCTTTATGTTTTAAAACACTAAATGAAGGCAACCTTTTAAATATATATTTAAAAATAAATAGCTTTGTTTTATGATACAGAAATGTGCAGATGCTTAGTAGCAGCTCCTAATACTATACTTGAACATCTACACTTAAGGGATAGAAGGCTCACATAGCATAGTGACTAGCAGCACAATCCTATCCTTATTTGATCAGAAATAGAACGTATTGAGTTCAGTAGTTCTTGTTTCTGGAATTAGGGAGTCTAGGAACTTGAGCCTGAGACTGTGGGCTGGGATGTCTTTGACATTACCTCAATAAAAACAACAACAACAACTTTTATTTATAACACCCTTTCCACCAAAGGGCGGTACGTCAGAACATATACATTAAAAAGCAAACGATAAAACAACACACTATAAAATGCTAAAATACTATACTAATATGCTAAGAACAAAGACAAAATCCTCCTCAGTCACTACCCATCTCATCCACCTCAGGCATAGTCAGCAACTTTATCTGGCGAATCAAAGAAGAAGATCTTAACTTTTATGAAAGTGGATCAGATCCTCCTCCAGCCAGAGGTGCAATGGAAGGCTGTTCCACAAACACAGAGCCATATCCTGAAAGGCTTGCAGCCTTGACAGAGCTGTACATTTTGGTGGAACTGCCAATAATCCTTTGTCTGCAGATCTTAAATTTCTAGATGGTACATGCCATGCTAGCCAAGCTGCCAAATACAGGGGGAGGTTAAAGCTCAGGGCCTTAAATGCTAGGACCAAAAGTTTATAATGAGCCCTGGTCTGAACTGGAAGCTAGTGGAGGGATCTACGAGAGGAATAGACATGTAGCTATTTGGGGAGATTTAAGACAACCTGGACAGCACTGTACTGGATTAAAACTAGAGGAGTAAGAGAGCAGGAAGGCAAACCTACCAGTAGGCTATTACAATAATCCAGGCATGAAATAACCAAGGCCTGGATAAGAAGATGGGCAGTCTTGACAGTCAAAAACCTACGGGACCTACAGATGTTCAAAAGATGGAAATTACATTATTATTATTATTATTATTATTATTATTATTATTACAAATTATTATTATTATGAATGAATTCACCAGGCAGACTTGAGTAAAATCATTCTTACAGCCTCAGCTGTCCATATGAAAATATAAGGATATTATACTGAAATTCTTACCAGGTTTATTAAATTAACATATGCTTTGTATCAGCCCACAAAGTACTAAGTTGTGCTGTCACTGATTAAATGTTATTTCCCTCACATTTCGAATTTGTCACTATAAGAAACCCATGTAATTCTTCTGAAGATCATTCTTTATGTAAAGTGGGCATCTTCATTCAAGCGGGCATTCAAGCATCCCTCTCCAAGGCCAACAGCAGAGGCTGGAACTTATATAGACATTAGCACGAATGCTATTCCGGGGGCAGGGAGGGTCACAGATACATAATGCATGCTTCTGATTGCTAAAGATCCCCCAGTATGTTTTTCTGCTGGTCCTAAATTATGTCAGGGCTCTAAGGAAGAGGGAGACTGTAAGGTCCTGACCCTCTTGGGGACGCAACGGGCTACTTCCTTGATTATCAGCTTTAAAGTATCTAGTCCTTCTGGTGTGGAGAGGAGACAGAATGAAAAAAATGTTCAGATACTATTCAATACAGTAGTTCTTCCTAAGAAGTAAACTTGCTTCCATGATTCTGGCCAGTGAATGCAAAAATACAGAGACAATTAGCAAGCCCCTGGCACATATTTTACATTTTTATTAAAATACAGTGGGACCTTGTTATCCACTGGGGTTTGGTTCTAGGATCCCCCGTGGATAACAAAATCCATGGATGCTCAAGTCCCATTAAATATAATGGCATAGAAAAATAGTGTCCCTTATATAAAATGAAAAATCAAGGTTTGCTATTTGGAATTTATACTTTTCTGCAATATTTTCAAGCAGTGAGCCATGAATAAGGAGGGCCACCTGTAATTTAATTAACACAGAAAGTATAAGCGAACTGATAAATAGGTGCTTGCTGCTTCCCATTGACTTAACAACTCCCCCTCCACTTTTCTCTTAGGTTTTCCTTACCATGACATCATTTTGGCTACAATTCTGGCTTGGAAGTAAAATCCCAAGGGAGCTATGCTTCTCCCAGGTGCTCTCTGGCTCTCAAAAATAACTTAAGGATTGAACTCCAGCTATATGTGGGAGTTTGGGGAAAGTTAGGACATGTTCAGTGTCATTATACTTCGTCTTCCTGTTTCTCCAAATATTCATAGGAAATGTTCCAATTTTCTCCCAAATGAATTCCAGAAAATCGAAATGTAAACTGTTTGCCCTACAGTTGTTGCTGGACCACAACTCTTACTATCCCTTATCATTAGCTATGCTAGCTTTGACTGATGGGAAACTGCAGTACAACAACTTCTTGAGACCCACAGCTTCCTTTCCCTGCTCTAAGGGCATTGTTTTATGGTTCCCATTCTGCAGATGGATAGCTATGAATAGTTCAGTAGCCAGTTTAATAATAACGAGGGGTTGTCTTCAAAGACGACTTCTTTTTAACTTTTCATCAAATTCCAGACAAGCCAGTTAAACAGGAATATGTGACTTGAATATTTCACTGAGGACAGAATGCTTACTTGATGACAACTGTTTCTGCAAAGAGAGATATCCTAGCTAGGGCTGAAAAGAGCAGAGATAGGAAAGTTAGCAGAAAGGGTTAGTGTGCATGCGTGCTTGCATGCACCTTTAAGTTGCCTGTCAATTTATGGCAACCTCATTAATTTCATAGGGTTTTCTTAGGCAAGGAATCCTCAGAAGTGGTTTTGCCAATTCCTTCCTATGAAATATAGCTTATAGCACCTGGTATTGATTGGCAATCTTCCATCCAAGTACTAACCAGGGCTCACTCTGCTTACCGTAACTTCAAAGATCAAGAGGGATCTGGTACATTTAATTGTGTCTAGTTAATCATTAATAAACTAAAAAAAAAAACACCAATCCAATTGCATTTGTTCTAAAAGGGTAGAAATTAACTATGAATTTTATATTAAATTGCATACAGGTTTAAGTTTAAAGTCTACATTGTAGCCTTACTTGGGAAAGAAGGAAATGACCACTTAAGGGTTTGGTTTTTTTTAAAATCCTATTCATGCCACTTAACCCCCTTTTCTTGCTATCCTTTTCCCCATCCCATCTAATTTCATCTTAACCCTGTCATTTCTTTACCTTACTGATTCCCACAGGGTCCCAGAAAAAGTCCCAGGTTAAAAGCGTCAGCATTCAGTTTCCTGGGACACATGAGGCTCCTCTATGCAGTGTCCAGTGTACAAAACAGAAGGTTGCAAAGAAGACCCTCCCTTTCCAAGCTTGCTGTTAGTCAGTTTAACATTTAGCCTTAGAACTGACTAATCTATCATACTTTAGTTATGAATAAAACTAAAGATTCTTATAGCCATTTGTATTTCCGCCACTTTGTATGTTATGAACTCTAAACACTTTAATTTCCCAGCTCTGAAGGGCCAACAATAAGAACCATTTTTCAAAAATCCAAGAAACCTAGGCTTTGGGTAAAGGAATAGATGGATGCGAGAGATGGTGATGGTGAGACACGGCCGGCAAGAACGGGAAAGAAGCGGTGACCGCCGTGGCTATGGCTGAGTTCCAGCGGGCAAAGCTAACTAGAGGCCCGAGAGACAGTGAGCTTTGGCTGGCTCCAGTGATTTCAGCGAAGCACGAGGCTCAAGGACCGCAGCTCAGAGCCGGCATTGCTCGGCAAGCAGGGTACTGAGGTTTGGAATCGAAGCTGACAACCCGATGAGGGCTGACTCTAGGTCCTATTTATACTGCTAAACATAATTTCACGGCTATGACTACCTGGTGACAAAGGTCTTGATGGCTATCTTTTGTCTAAGCTGAAACTTACACAATGGATCACAAAGAAGAGGTCTGGCACTTTTCACGGAAGGACAAATATCTCGATGGCTGAGCCGTAAACTAATCACTGGCTCTTAAAAGAGGAGCTACATCTATGTCTTCCTGCTTTGGGCAGCTTGCCAAACCTGGCATTGCAAACTCCCAAACTGCTGCTGAAAGGTTTAAAATCTACCTTTTTTCCCTGTGGCCAATGCCTAGAAAGCTGCTGGCTACGTGGTCTGCGCTCGCCTTTGGGATAATGGCGGCTGCGATGATGGGTGAGTCAGGGGTCATAGATTCAGATCGCTTGGCACCCAAAATTTATATAAAACTATACTTGATAACAATATGAATGCTCTTTCATTGAGGAAAGAGAGATCAGGTGGTTTAGAAATCTCCAAACACAGTAGCTCACTTCAGGCTGTCCTTTGATCATATAGAGCAGAGTTAGGACTCCAGATACTGCTTGCCAACCCAGTAGCCCCAAGCCAGGGACGTAGCCAGGATTTTGAGAAGGGGGGGTCCAGACTAAGTGCCACCATTTTGAGATGTTAAGAGCCCCCCAAGACACAAAATGTAGGAAAAAACATGTGGACATGATGCACGACAAAATGTAGGACAAATTGTAGGATGTTCAAAAATGGAGAACACACCCAACTAAAAGCCAAAACACATTAATAAAAAACAATATACAATTCATGTTTCTCAGTCATGATCAAAACGGAGAACATTTTGACATTCTTCCTGGATCGGAGGTTGGGATATAGCTTTGTGTGTTAGACTAGGAGGAACTTCCTGAGAGTAAGGGCTGTTCAACAGTGGAACACACTCCTTCCTCGGAGTTTGCAGCGAGTCTCCTTCTTTGGGGGCGTCTTTAAGCAGAGGCTGGATGGCCATCTGTCAATGGGGATCTTTTTGATTGAGAGTTCCTGCATGGCAGAATAAAGGGGTTGGACGGGTGGCCCTTGCAGTCTCTTCCAACTCTACGATTCAATGACTTTAACCTGGTTAAAGGTTTAATCAAACACCTTGTCTGTGCCTGGAAACTAATAGGCAGCCAGTGAAGTGATTTTTAAGTGTGTGTTATGTGGTCCTTCTCGGTCTTCCAGTGACCAACCTGGCTGCCATGTTTTGAACTGAAGTTTTTGGACTAGGCACAAGGGTCGCCCCATGTAGAGCACCTTGCAGAACTCGAGTTGTGAGGTTACCAGTGCATGTACCACAGTTTCTAGGTCCCCCATTCCAGGACAAGGATGCAGCTGGCATAGGATCCGAAGTTGACAACATGCACTCCTGACTGTCGCATTTACCTGATTTGACATCTGGAGCAACAGAACACAGTCCTTTAAGGGGAGTGTGACCCTGTCTAGGAATGGTTTGTGAATCTCAATACCTGAATTAGGGGCCCCAACTGTGAGTATCTCACAATGCTAATTACTCCTGTGTTAACTATATGGAATATAAATTCCACAATTCTGTACCACCTCTCTCAAACCTATACTAACCAGGAGTGGATTTCTCTGTGAAAGGACTGTGATGTCTATTCAGTTCCCACCATCAACAGAAACTTCTGGGTCAGAAGTATAACAGTGCACCCTTGCCTTATGCAGGGATCTGTTCTGGACCCCTCTGTGTAAGGCAAATAGCACGTTGCTCACAGTCCCATTGAAAATAATGAGGGTTGTGCATGGCACACCACGCCATTGCAACTTCCGTTGTTTGGCCTTCAGTGTAAACCGAAAGCCGTGTAAAGGCACTCGCATATGACATGGGTGCACTGTAATTCAGAGTGCATTTTGCATCATGCTCCAGCTGATGGACCTCAGGATCTAGTAATTGGACCTTGCAATCCTGAGCCTGGCTATCCTGACCACGAGCAGTGGCTGGAAGCCTGTTGATGTCTTACATATGCAAAAGTTCCTGCGTGGAAGTAGCTGGATATTTATATCTCATGCAGAAAGTCTGCATTTAGTTTATGTTGTGAAGTGAAATGTTTGCAGTGCCCTTGTGTGTACAGCTGGGTGTGTGCCTTTGATTTTGTATTCAAGTGTGCACTTATTTGTGCAATGTTGCCATTCAACACAAGGGTTGTATACTACTATCAACATGTAACTCCCTAAGCAGTGATTTACGCTATGCAACCCTGATAAGGATCTCAGCCCGTATTGTTCAGACTTTTTAAAAACTCCTCCAAACCTTCCTATTTCTAAAATTAACTTTACCTGATCCTCACTCCAAATATATGAACTAACCCCAGGGCATCTGTGGTACCCTATGGCCTGTTACGACTGCCAATAAAGCTGCTTTGGGTCTCTTTGGAGGTATGCTATTTAAATGATGCATGGGTCCTAAGAGTCCGGAGGTCGTGCCAAAGCCACACTCCATTCCTAAGACTGAGTGCAGCTTTGGTACAGCTTCCGGATTCTAGGATGCATGCATCATTTAAACAGCATACCTCCAAAGAGACCCGAGCAGCTTTATTTGGCAGTCTGTAACAGGCCTATATGTGGGATGAAAATGGCTGTTCTCTGAGTTTATCCCCATGTCAGTATGTGAGACTCACATATGTCTTCTTTCATGTTAACAAAGCTTTTGAATGACCGAACTCTACTTAGCTATGGCTGCATCCGCACTGCGAAAATAATCCAGTTTGACAACACTTTAACTACCCTGGTCCAATGCTGGGATCCTGGGATTTGTAGTTTGTGTGGCACAGAGCTACCTGACAGAGGAAGTTAAATGTCTGACAAAACTACAATTCCCAGAAATCCCTAGCATTGAACCAGGGCACTTAAAGTGGTGTCAAACTGAATTATTTCTGCAGGGCAGATGCAGCCTACAAGAGTTTCTACTCAGCTGGTCAGAGAAGTCCTAACTGTGAACAGGAGCCCAAACAGGAGTAAACGTCTAGGCTGTGCATCATGATTCTGTTTGTACTTGAAGCTATAATTAGCTCTGGGCAGTATTGGGACTAACTGCTACAAAACTATAGGAATACATAATTTATTTAGAGGCTTGAATACCAAAGACATCCTCTGTTAGTGTATTCCAAATCATGGATTGTTTCCCCACCAGAAAGTGAAGAACAACGTACCTTATTCCTCCTTTCATCTACGGCAGTTCTTTATATACCTGCAAATCTGCTCCAGAGGCAGGGGGAACTTCTGGAACAGAGTAGGAAAACTGCTGGATAGGGGAGAATGAGGGTCAAATTTCACCATTTTAAGATCACCCACTGGATCAAAGCTTTCCCTGAATGGAAGGGGCTCTTCTGGAAGGGCAATGATTATCCAGCCAAACCATAGTTTTGTGACACCCTGATAAGTGACACACTAATTAGAGAATCAGTGCAAAAGTGAAGGCTTTTGCAACCAGCATCCATAGTTTTTTGTGGGTTTTTCAGGCTATCTGGCCGTGTTCTGGAAGATTTATTCCTGACATTTCACCTGCATCTCTGGCTGGCATCTTCAAAGGATGGTGGCATGGAGGTGTGTGGGTATATATTAATACGTGACCTTGGTTGAGAGGAAGTGTTTTATGTTAACATGTGTGTTGGTGTATTGGTGAATAGCAAGGCCTATGGTGGCCGGATATGTGAGGAGGATTTGTGTCTATTTAATTAGCGATCCATTGTCTGCTCGGAAGCCCCATGACCCTGGGTGACGTTTCCTCCATGCCATCATTCTCTGAAGGGCCAACCACAGATGCAGGTGAAATAACAGGAATAAATCTTCCAGAACACAGTCACATAGCCTGAAAAAACCCACCAAAAATAGGAATAAGTGTTTTGAACTAGAGTCCCTTCATTAGGGTGCATCTAAAGCTACCACCCAGAATACATTTGTTAGTTTAAAGGTGTTACAAGACTCTTTGCTATTTTCTTTGCTGCAAAAAATCAGTATGATGATCTGTTTAGAGTTATTTATGGAAACCAGGTTTATGTGGTGTTTTAAGAAGTAGAAAGGAAAGTTCAAAATGTATATAATGCATATTATAGTGTTATTTGCATCTATTGCAATCATTCATGGTTCTACCTGATAAGTGGTCTTCAGGAGCCCTTCACACTACATAATTATAGCACTATCCTTGCACTTTAAAATGATATGGCAACATCCTGTGGAAGCCTGGAATATGCAGTTTAGGGGGGAGGTATTTTGAATTTTCTGACAAAGAGCTACAAACCTCAGGATTCCCTAGATTCAACTTGGCCGTTACAGGGAATCATTGTGCTATAACTTGTGAGTGTGCAAGGGCCCCCGGGCTCAGATATAATCAAATTAAGTTGATGAAAATCCAGGTTCATCTTGTTCTGAAACTTAATAGCATCTTTCACAAAGATTTTAAATCCCTATAGCAGATAAATCCCTACAGCAAACTCACTGAATCAATAGCAACTTGTCAGATCAACACTTATGTGTTATGTAAATTCAGTGTTTCCATTCTAGTTATGCCATAGCCTCTGTTCTGCAAAATATAAGGCTCAGGGCACTGGAGAACTTTTTGTGGTGTAGGAACCTAGAAAACCGTAAAGAGGTTCTGTGCTTGTGAAATGTTTCTGACTTGTTAGTTGTTAAGGGTCTCAGAATAATCAATTTAAGCCTGTTCTAAAAAGCATTTGGGCTAGAAAGAAAATACAAACATTCAAAAAGCATTATTTAAAATTTTTATGGCATTTAACTGAAGATTTTATATACCTGTGGAGGACTCAACAGCTGGGCTTTGCTTATTTTAAGACTACGAAATAACATCCGAACCACAGAGAGCCAATTTCTTTCCCACCAAATTTGCCTTTATTGTTTCAATGTATTAGTGGACATGATCGTGTAGAATTTATTTACCAATCAGTTTAGCTCTCTCATATTCCAAAAGGACATGGAAATAGAGTTCAGAAAAGTAATGAACTTGAATGGTTTACATCTAGCCAGTTTTTATAGAAAAAGTACATGCCATTTTTGTTTTGCTTCCTCTTTTTTTAAGGCTGGGATCTCTTGGCAAGAACATATGGGATAGTTAGGAAAATAACCTAGTTCATTCCAATCCTATACATTTCTAACTGTCTCCCTCATCTCCCACCCTAGACTGAGGCTGCATCCACACTGCAGAAATAATCCAGGTTGACAGCACGTTAACTGCTATGGTTCATTGCTATGAAAATCTGGGAACTGTAGTTTTGGGGACATTTAGCCTTCTCTGTCACAGCGCTCTGCTATCACAACAAACGGAGAAGACACACATTCTAGACTTAGGAAAGGTGATTTCAGTAAACCTAGAGAAATACTGGACGTGATCCCATGGTCAGGATACTAAAAGAGAAGGGGAGGTTCAGATGGATGGGAGTTTCTCAAAAGGGAGATACTGAGGCACAATTTCAGACAGTTCCAGTCAGGAGGAAAATGGAAGATGTCTCAAGAACCAGGAGGGATGACTAAAGAACTTCAAAGGAGCTAAGTTTTAATGGGGCATGTATAAGAAATGAGGAAAGGGGGAAATCACCAAAGAAGAATTCAAACACAAATAGCAAGCACGTATAGGGTCAGAAAAGCTAAAGCGCAGAATGAATCAGGCTTGCCGAGAGGTTAAGAACAATAAAAAGGGCTTTTTTGCGTATGTTTGCAGCAAAAAGGATTGGGAAAAACCAATATTAAACAGGTATGCATCCCCTTGGTTTTATATTTTTGAAAGCCACTTAATAAGAGATTTACCAGCAATTTAAACTGGAATACCTTTTACAAAAAAGCAGTTCCACATACAGCCTAGCTGACCCAGGGGATGTATTGCATGGCAAATCACATACTGTCAGCAGTCCTCCCATGGTCACAAAACACACTCCCAGCATCAATTCCTAAGAGGGTGTGGATCACATACTACAGCTTTCCATTCAAATTCATGTAAAACAGCCAAGATATATCACGCAGTACTTCTGCACCATGTTGGGTTTTCGAGATGTTTGCCTTTGAAGCTGCCAAAATCTATGGCTATGAGACTGAAACTATGGCTTGTCTGCTTAAAAACCCTTTAAAAACCTGCCTTCTTTCGAATCTGGGGTGATAAGGCCACATGATGCATGGCCCTATCCACAACAGATTTGGGGTATCCAGCTTGGCCATGAAGCCCTTTGAGTAACCTTGGGCAAGTTACATGCTCTCAGATTCAGGGGAAGGCTCCTCTGAATAAATTTTGCCAAGAAAATCCCATGGTAGGGTCGCCATATGACTTCAAGGCACACAACACACACACAAACCTATGTGATTCATATAGATTATCACATAGCCAATGGATCTCTCTCTATTGGTAACAATATCTGCCACTGAACCCATCCAACATTTTTCCCAACATGGCCTTCAGTTCAGAAGTATTTCAAGTTTCACGTTCACAGAAGGAGTGTCCACGGGGCCCTTAGCTGTACCTCCACTCACAGGAAGAAGCATGTCATTATTGCCGATAACTGCTTCATTTCTTTGTTAATAGATTACCATGTTTTCTAAGATGGATTTAGACAGTGGACTGAACTACTTTAATTACATAATTCCTCCATTTTAAAAAAAGCTCTGAATATAGTACAGTATATACAGATGATATATAACCATTGCTCCAAAAGGAATGATAATACCTTTAAAACAGTTACTTGGCAATTTTAAAAGACATTTAAAAATATTTTCAAATTAATTTCATAAGCAACGAATGTACTGTAATTTAATTACAATATTATTTTTTTGCTTATCCAGCAAAGTAGTTGTTCGAGAACCAACGGGCCCATATTCAGTATCAGCAATGGCACTGTGACTGTTTATGGCCATTTGCCGAATATGGGAATAAAATACTATTTCATGAGTAAGCTATGCCACCTCCATTTGTTTCTAGATCTTCAGTGTCCTCCATTTAAATAAGAAAAGTGCAGTCAGCATGGTATGTGTGGACCTGACCATGATAGACAAATAGACAAACAGCTAGATGTAGACAGAAACAATCAACACACACACTGCTGACTTACTCTATAAATGATAAAAGTATTAAATTTACCCTCACATGGATTTATCAAAGAAATGTGTCATTACTGTTAAGAAATGTATATAGATGTTTTATAACATCGATTTCTGTTTTTGATTCAGTTTTCTGTATAAAATATTAAAAATCTGAAAATGAAATTGATTCAATCATATTTTGCAGGTTTTAAATAGGAATGCCATTCAGAACCATCACGGTAGAACAAGATTTTATCTCTTTTTTGATTTGATACTACGCAGTTTGTTTGTTAAAAAAAATACATTAAGATGAAACAGTCAATTTGCAAAAAACAGTATGATTCAACATATGTTGTCGTGTGCTCTTGCAAAAAGAGTGCATAGGACATTTCTGCAGCTTTCGTAGCCAGTAAATCATTCTGATTTATCTCAGAGTTCAAACTGGAAGCATTCAAATTGCAGGTACTAGAAGCAATGTGTTCCCTTCAAGTTTTATTTTCGGCCTCTCTTCTTTTCCAGAGGTACATTGTTTTCTGTCTTCACCTCATTTGTCTCCCATGAACCATTATTTTATATCACTTCTGCAGATACAGTACAACTCTTTCTTTCCCGTGCTTAATGGTCCTCCATACAGATTACTCTGAGGTCCTTAACGCACAGTCTTGGCAAAATGGTCTGGCATGGAAAAGTCTGCTATGCTTTAATGGATTCCCTGAGGCTTTGGATCAAACCGATAGGAATGTAGCAGCTATTACAAGAACGCTCCAAGGAAAAAAACACTAAATGAAAAGAGAAAAGACAGTGAATTCTTAGAATGTATGACTGTTTCACATTCAGGGTTGAATCTTCTTGGTAGTCCCAACTAGAGCTGATACACTGAGTTAATGGGTTTTACTTGAGTTGGTTCACCATTAAGCAACTGATTTAGTGGACTACCAACAGGCATCATAACCTCTATATTTATCTAATAAAAGAAACATTGGTTTTGCAACCAGACTTTGTTTTTCCCATTCTTCTATTCTTTCTAAAACAGATTTATAGCTTTCATGTTCCTCATGTTCCAAGCTTTTATTAAGGCTAGGGTACTTCAAAGTCTGGAACAATAATAAGAAATTAAGATCACTTTATTAAGACTTTCTGGTAAATGTTTTTTTTTACAAAACGGAATGTAATGTCTCTGCTTCTAGATACAGGATGGACAACCCTCCCCATGGCCTTATGTGTGAGGGACTGAATGCCTCACTGTCAAATCCCTCCTGTAGTCAATTTCCCACCAATTTCATGCAAATTATGCACTGCTGCTATAGAGCAAAACATTAGAAACAAACAACAGTGAGGCAGGTAAATATTTTGCTCTTGGCATTTATCATTTTCCTGGTCTGCATTGATTTGTAAGCTATTATAAATAGCCTTCAGGTTGAAATATAACATGATGTGTTCTTGTCTATGAACGATTTATAACACTGTTCTAAAACTGAGAATACTATACTGTTTTATGAGGAAGAATCTTATAAATGTACTAAAATGCATATTTATTTGATAGTCACCCAGGGTTCAATAGGCTGCTACTTTATTTTTGCTGCGATTTCTTTTTTAGCTAAGCACTCTTAAAAAGAACAACTTTGTCTGAAGTGGCCTGTAGAAGTGCTCAGGTGGAGGTGGGTCAAAAACAGTTTCAGAAAAAAGAGACCTGGGGGTCTTCAATAGCTTGAATAAGAAAGTTCAAGGCAAGCTCTACTGTCATCATTAAGGCAGATGAGGCAACTGCCAGGCCCTTTAAGTAGATGGAGAACAGGATTCTCTTTAGCTCTCTTCAAGTACAGTGGAGGAGTCTGCCCTGTCTCCAGGCTGGAGAAAGATTCCAAGCACTACTCCAAACTTTCTGAGTGAAGGGGAGAGCACACAATCCTTTTGCCTCTTATGCTGACTCTTAGGAGTTGGTTTTGGACTAGGGGCTGAAATTTTTTCTATCCATGGTCTGTCAAAGAACAGTGCAATAAAAAAAAGTCAGTACAATAGATGCATAACCAACGTGGAAGTAAAATTCAGCTTAAAACGGTGAGACTGGCAGTTGGAGTGCTAGCATGAATGTACATGTGCCAAACTTTGATTTGTTCTCATTGGAGTTATAATTCGTTATCTCTTTGAATACATCAGTTTGCTACAAGTAGGCTTTCACCTAGTATATGTTATCTAGGAGAGGTGGGAAATATAAATAAATTTTATTATTATATAATAAGCTCCACCCGAAATCAGTGACATTTTTCCTGAAAAGATAAGCATAGGATTGCATTGTAAAGGACAGATATTATAACCTATTTTAAAATATTTCCATAAACTTTAATTAGCACTTAAAGATATTTAATTACAATCCATTTATGCTTATATAAATATCTGCATTTTCCAATTATTTCTGTAACCTACTCTTACCTTGTAGGAACAAAAATCTTGCAGCCAAAAGTATGAGATTAACGTTGACAATATAATAGACAGGATGTTGCAAATCCTTTTAAATGTTGTCTGCATACTTTATAAACAGCAGTAACGAGGCCTCCAAGTGCCTGGCAAAACATTAAAAAGTAGATTATTACCAATCTTTAAAACTTAAATTAATTAGATGAATTTTAATTAACTATATCTGCTTAATATGAACCTTGCATGTTGTAAAACAATATCCCAAAGAGGAAAATCTGTTTCTTTTTGGAAGATTGACATACAAGAAGCATTTCTACGTGAGAGGAGGTGGAATGAATTTTGACAATCCATGGTTTTTATAAGTATTGCTCTAACCTGTTTGTATGTATCAAGATTTTTTAAAAGAATCTACATATTTTTAATCAAATATAAAGCAGCTTAGGCTAGTCTTTAAAAAATTATTTCAGGCCAGTATCAATTATTTTAGGGCAAGGATGGAAACATCTGGCCTCCAGTATGTTGACTGAACATTTCATAAAGATTAATTAATAAATAAATACATTATCAATTAAGTTAGAAATTTTGGCCTGTTACAGACTGCCAAAATAAAGCTGCTTTGGGTCTCTTTGGAGGTATGCTGTTTAATGATGCATGGGTCCTAAGAGTCCGGAGGTCGTGCCAAAGCCACACTCCATTCCTAAGCACTGGAGTGCAGCTTTGGTACAGCTTCCGGATTCTAGGATGCATGCATCATTTAAACAGCATACCTCCAAGAGACCCGAAGCAGCTTATTTTTGGCCGTCTGTAACAGGCTTTTCTTACTAAAATGGGCATCTTAATTGAATTTATTTTCAATTTAAATCCAGTAAGTTAGAATTTCGCTTATCATATTCCCAAACTACCTTATTAGTTATACTAGTTGTTAGTTAAATGAGACTGTGCTAAAGAGAAAATGAGTTTACATTTCCCAT
>NC_056525.1:110656718-110664267 GCF_019175285.1 Sceloporus undulatus
GAGGATTCCCATTGATGGTCATGAATGACCCTAAAAACATGCCATCATAGCCTGATAGTGGTTTGACTGAAGTGTTCCTGAGGTGCTGCGCATTGGCGCACTGGGAAACAACATGCGCAGCGTGCTCCTGGTTGCAGAGTACCTTGGGACAAGATGTTGGTTATTCAGACAGTCTGATGATGATAAAGGTCAATGGTTCACTCAAATGCATCTGAGGAAGTGGACCAGGTCTCTTTTTTTAAATGTATTTTGTTCTTTTAAGGAAGGACCTGTGTTTATATAGTAATAGTTTAATTCTCTGTCATAGTTCTGGTGCCACAACAAACTACCATTCCCAGAATCCCATAGCCCTGAGCCAAGGCAGTGAGAGTGGGACCAAACCGGGTTATTTCTCCAGTGTGGATGCAGCCTCAAAAAGGGAAAGTGTGGGTTCTCCATCTGGGACTCCGACTCCCAGGAGCCCCAGCCAGCGTGGCAGAAGCAGACGGGCTCTAGGAGCCAGCGTCCAAGCCCCAGATGAAGAGAAGCCAGCCCGGGCCACAGAGACAGTCCCTCTCCCTCTCTCCCTGCCCTCTTCTTACCAGGCGCCCCGCCGCAGCCCTGCAAGAGCGCCTCAGGGCGACCACCGCCGCCATCTTACTCCCAGGCGGAAAAAGTGCCCCCCACTTCTACACCCTCCCACCCGCCAGCCAATCAGGCGGCCCCGTTCGCCCTCGAGAGCCAATTGGATGAGGGGAAGGCTGGCCCCGCCCCCTTCGCCTCCAATGAATGATGTTGGGAAGGAGGCGGATCTTTGCCTGAGGACAAGGCATAAAGAGAGCCGGGAGTATAGGGGTGCACTTAGCCAGACTGGACTCTTAGGTCCACAAACACACTGCAGGAACAATCCAGTTTGACATAGCTTTAACTGCCTGGCTCAAGGCTAGGGAATGCTGGGAACTGTAGTTTATTGTGGCACCAGGGATATCTCTCTCTCTCTCTGACAGGGAAGGCTCAATGTCTCACAAACACTACAGTTCCCAGGATTCAAACTACAGTTCCCAGCAGGCCAAGTTGCCAGGCGCTTCTGGGAGGGGTGGTAGTACTCCAAACCACCTGGAGGACCACAGTTTGGGAAACAGTGAAGAGCATCCCTATGTGCAACTGTATGCATATGCCTCTCCTCCACAGTTAGGAACCCTGGAGAAAGCCCAGAACTCCAGGTTTTGTTGCACTGCAACTCCCAGCAGCCCTAACCAACATGACGACAACACACACATATACACACACATAGATACATTATATACACGCACACACACACACACACATCACACACACACATATATGTATATATATCTATATATATGTATGTATATACATACATTATATACATTATATATATATACATATATATATATACACGTATACATATACTGTACATATATATTATATATAAAATACACATATACATTACATATATACACACAAATACACAAACATATATATATATATATATATATATACACACACACATAAAATACACACACAGAATATGCAGTACAGTATATATATATATGTGTGTGTGTATACTCTGTGTTATATATATATATATGTATAACATATTAACATATGTATATTATATGTGTGTGTGTGTGTATGTGTATATGTATGTGTGTGTATATATATATATATATATATATATATATATATATTTTTTTTTTTTTCGGCTGCCCTTGCAGAAGGAAGCCACCAAAGCCGGGGCAGCAGCCAGGCTTGGTTTGGCAGCTGGGGAATCCCTTCCGGCCTTTGGGCGGCGGAGGCCTCGGAGGAGCCGGGGCCTGGCGTAGTCCCTCCCTCCCGGGACGCTGGGGCTGCTTCGTTCTGTGGCCCGCCGGCGCCTCGTCCTGGGCTTCTGGAGGGGGCTTGGCGAGGGTCGAGGCGGCATGATGGGCGACGGGGACCGGGTGGAGATCGACGGCGGCATCATGGAAGGGGTGAGGCGGGGAAAAGAGGAAGGGAAGGAGGTCGCCCCAGAGCAGGGGCCCAGAGGCACCCCAAAATGGAGGGCATGCCCACATTATGAACGCTCAAAACACTCCTAGGAATGTAGAAGCCATGCTTCGGAGTCATGCTCTAAATGGGAGGCATTTCTTGGAATGCCTGAAGTGGAGGGCCCTGGCCTGGAAAGGAAGGACCCTGCCCTCCTGCACTAAAAACACCATAAGAAGTAGAAACCTAAGCTCCTTAGCCCTGCTCAAAATGGAGGAATGAAGGGTCAAATGATGGAGGACCTGTCCTCGAAGAAAAAGGAGGACCACTTTTGGTCCCAGTCCCCCAGAAGGATTAGGGAGGTGCAAGTCAGGGTGCATCTACATTGTACTGTAGATATAATGCAGATTGACACCACTTTAATGGCCAAGGTCCCATCCTAAAGAATGGGATTTGTAGTTTTGAGGAGGCACCAGCACTCTCTTGTCAGAGAAGGCTGCAGTGCGGATGCAGTCATAGATGCAGCTGGAGCTCTCCCATGTGGCTATGGGCTTCAGGCTGCTCTCCCCCCATAACTCTCCCTTCTTTAGACTCAGTTCCCCAATGGGAATATGATCCCCTAACAAGTGGATCCCTTTTAGATCTACTGGGCAGAAAAATCTCATTGAATGTTTCTTTGTGCAGAATTGCAGCCTTATTGATCTACCTCACAGGGATGGCTGTGAAGATAACTTTCTAATTCATTATTCATTTTAGTGTGCTCTCATTTTAGGGTGCCTTAAAGCTGTTTCTGAATTACGACAACCCCACAGTGAACCTATCATGGGGTTTTCTTGGCAAGGTTGTTCAAAGGAGGTTTGCCATTTCCTTCCTCTGAGGCTGAGAGAGTGTGATGGCCAAGCAGGAATCGAACTCTGATCTCCACGCTGGCACCCTACAAGATCCCTTTGCACACTGATTATCCTGACTAACACGGCTGTGTCTTTTAATTTCTCATTCATGTTGAAAAAGAGGCTGTATGTCTGTATACTCTAATCCGGATGACCTGTAAAATGGTTGGAGAAGCAAGCTGTGGCCATGCAGAAGTTGTTGGACTGCATTTCCCATCACCCTTAATCAACATATATATAGCCAATGGTGAGAGGCAATAGGGATTAAAATCCAGTATCATCTACAACAGTACCTCTCAGGCCATTTAATGTGAAGGAGCAGCAACAATTATTCCTTTCCACTGTGCTAGGGACAAGTGTGATTTTTGTGTCTGTGAGTTGTAATTGTGTCTTTCTTACCTCTGGAAGCTCACCAGGGACTGATAGCCAAGGGCTCAGGGATCAGGACCAGTCCAGGGAAAGCACAGTTTGTATATCCCTGGTCTGGAGGATTATAAATTCCCCAGTCCTGGTAGTAGGAGTTGCTTCCATGTTAACATGCGTGAGAATGGGTTGCATAAATGCAATAGTATAATGGTACTGTACTTAAATTGTTGAAAATAATGGTACAGGTTGAGTCTCTCTGATCCAAAATTCTGAAATCTGAAATACTAATG
Organism: Sceloporus undulatus; assembly: GCF_019175285.1. Classification (NCBI taxonomy): domain Eukaryota; kingdom Metazoa; phylum Chordata; class Lepidosauria; order Squamata; family Phrynosomatidae; genus Sceloporus; species Sceloporus undulatus. Next base: position 110,660,233 of record NC_056525.1, read on the forward strand.
GCTGAAATAGTTATACCTTTGCTTTCTGATGATTCAGTGTAAATCAGCTTTCTTTCATGCACAACATTATTTTAAAATATTGAATAAAAATACCTTCAGGCTATGTGTATAAGGTAGTTTATACACCTAGCCTGAAGGTAATTTTAAACAATATTTTTAAATGTTGAGCATGAAACAAAGCTGGTTTACACTGAACCTTCAGGCTAGGTTTATAAGGGAGTCAGCATGGTGCAGTGCTTTGAATATTGGACTAGGACACCAGGAGACCAGGGCCTGTTACAGACTGCCAAAATAAAGCTGCTTCGGGTCTCTTTGGAGATACAGTGGTACCTCGGGATACGAAATACCCAGGTTACGAATTTTTCGGGATACGAAAAAATCCCATAGGGAATTATTGTTTCGGGTTACGAAAGTTTTTTCGGGTTACGAAAAAACTCCGGTGCTATTTTAAATGGAGCCGCGGCAGAGCCGCGGCTTTTTCCCCATTAGCGCCTATGGCATTTCGGCTTATGAAGGCTTTTCGGGTTACGAAAGCGGCCGCGGAACGAATTAAATTCGTAACCCGAGGCACCACTGTATGCTATTTAAATGATGCATGGGTCCTAAGAGTCTGGAGGTCGCGCCAAAGCCACACTCCATTCCTAAGCACTGGAGTGCAGCTTTGGTGCAGCTTCCAGATTCATAGGATGCATGCATCATTTAAACAGCATACCTCCAAAGAGACCCAAAGCAGCTTTATTTTGGCAGTCTGTAACAGGCCCAGGTTTTGAATCTCAGCTCAGCTATGGAAACCCTGTGAGTGACCTAGGGTTAGGGTTGCCATAAGCCAGGACCTCCAAACCAGGACAAATGGCAATGGCCGCAGGAGCGGGCCCCGGACCAGGACAGATACATGGGTGGGGGCCAAACTGGGCCGTGACCGGGAGGGGGCCCCAAAAGCGGAATTTTCCCAGCGGCAACCGGGATATGGCATCCCTACCTAGGGTAAGTCACATTCTATCAACCTCAGAGGATGGCAATGGCAAACCCCCTCTGAAGGAACTTGCCAAGAGAACCCCATGATTAGGTTGCCATAAGTCAGATCAACTTGAAGGCACACAACAACAACAATAACAAAGGTATATAAGATGTATATGAAGCATAAATGAATTTTGTGTTTAGACTTGGGTCCCATCTCCAACAGATCTCATTAAGCACATATATGCAAAGACAGTGTTCCAAAATCCAAAACATTTTTTGTCCCAATCATTTTGGATAAGGGAGACTCAACCTGTACTTAATAATACTAAATTAGTACTTCGTAATAGTACTTAACTGCTTAGTTAATACTTAATCGGTACTTCCCTGGGTGACTTTGGGCAAGTCGCATGCTGTCAGCCTCAAGGGAAGGCAATGAAAAATCTCCTCTGAACAAATCTTGCCAAGAAAACTCCTTGATAGCCTTAGGTTTGTCATAAATCACAAATGACTTGAAGACATGCAACAACAAATTTAATTAGCACTTGACTTGCGCTTTTGTCCTCACAACTAACCTGTGAGGTAGGTTATGCTAGGAGTGACCCAAGTCAATCCAGTAAGTGTCAGGGCTCACAGAGAGCTCTAACATGGATGATGCAAATCCAAGTCCATCCATACTTCTCATGGTATTTGCTGGGAATTCTTTATCCTTTAATTTTAAGTGAGCAGAGACAATGGTTACCGAATGAGGAGAGAAGGTCACCAATCAGATACTCAGCAAGATTCAGTACTCTTCGGTGTTGATAATCTTTTTTTCTTTGCAGGGTGGCCAAATTCTGCGTGTTTCCACAGCTCTGAGCTGCCTCCTTGGTACACCTTTGCGGGTGAGAAATATTCGAGCTGGCAGGAGTCAGCCTGGCCTTAGGTAAAATTTGTCAAATTTTTGTGAGACCATAGTAGTTACTTTTAAAACAGAATGTGTGTTGGGGTACATAAGGCGTGTGTGTGTATGTGAAATTAACTGTAGGAGAGAAAGTGATATAACAGTCTTAAGAGAACTGTAGGAGAGAAAGTGGTATAGCAGTGTTGGCTAGTAAAAAAAGCCTAATAGGAAACTAACATGCAAACATTTTCACTTGTCTCCTGGAGGCTGATGGAGGAAGGAATATATTTCTAAACTGCACATGGTGAAGGGGGGCTTCCCTTCTCTAGAAGATTCCCTAGTTTCTGTTGGAGCAACAGAAGAGGGATAGCATGTTTCATCCTTCTTCCACTCATTAGGTTACATGAGGAATTCTATGCACTCACTTGCACGTTGTTCTGATTGCTGTTGGCTATCAAGTCAGTGCTTAAAGACAGGACAAGTCTACACCAATGGCTCTCAACGTTTGGTCCTCCAGATGTTTTGGATGTCCACTCCCACAATAACTGCATTCGTTGTATTTGCAGGAACATTTGGGGGTTGAAGTTCAAACCATCTGGAGGACAAAAGGCTGAGAACCCCTGGTTTGCACTAACCCTTCTATTAGGCTTAGGATGTATTTACACAGAGAAAATAATGCAATTTGACACCACTTTAATTGCCATGGCTCCATTCTGTACAATCCTGGGATTTCTAGTTTTGTGAGTGCTCCATAAAGAATTCTGGAGACAGCTGGTACTTACTTTGTCTGTTGATGTAGCATATACTGCTATAATAGGATCAGCTAGAGTAGAATCCCATTCTTTCTCTGCTCAGAATTTATTGCATTCTTCACTGCAATAAATTCCATTCTTTTTTCACCATTCTCCCAATGCTGATAATGTTAAAAATACCTAATTAGAGGACGAGGAAGAAGAGAGTGGAGGCTGGGGGCATGAGACTTGGTGGAAAAGAGCTTCTTTGTGAGAGGCTTTGGCCTTGTCTGCATGGGCTATTTAGTCTGAATTCCTTCTGAGCTTGCTGTGTACTGTTTACAATACAGGGTCAAAATCCCAAATTGGGCTCGGAATGTCTTCACAACATCCACTCATCCACTGATTTGGAATTTCCTCCCCTTAACCTGCATTTTAAAAACTGATCTTTTGCTGCAGGTTTCCCCCCTATTACCAGCTCTCTCTGAAATGATGACATGAGTTTGCCTTCCCGTGTGGCCCTTGTGAGCTGCCAGGCGTAGCCACTGCAGATGTAAGTTGCTGTGTGGCCAGAACAAAACATCTTGTTGTGACCTCAGTGGCGGAGCCTGGTGACAAATGGGAATCATGTAGTAAGGCAGCTGCCATCATTGCTGTAGAGAGAGCACAGGCAATGGGGGAAATTCAGTGCAAGAATACTCTGGGAGTTGCCTAGAATGTTTGGCCAGTGAAAACAAGGCCTATAAAGGCCTGCTTTGCCCATTTCTGCTTGGGAGATGTCCCCAAGACTTGTCAGTATTCATCCACAGATTGTATGTTATTATGGGGCTATGTCTATATGCCTTCCTAGTCACTGCTGTAGTGTGGTATTGACACTGATCATGCAGAAGGTTAGCACTCTGTGCAGTGACCATGTACACAGGCAGTATTTATGTTCTAATTCAATATTCTTGGCTTCCAGACCTCAGCACCTGTCAGGACTGGAAATGGTTAGAGACTTGTGTGATGGAAAGATGGAAGGTGGAGAAATCGGGTCCACAGAAATAACTTTCACGCCTGGGAAGATCAAAGGTGGAACCCATGCTGCAGATACCAAAACAGCTGGGTATGTTTCTGTGCATTTGATGGTAGTCACATAGGAATGCTCACCCAGTGTTCTAAAAAAGGGCTGGAGAATTTTTGGCCCTCTGTATGATTTGGCCTATAATTTCCAGTCCCCACCTACATGGCCAAGTGATAAGGGATTATGGGAATTGCAGTCCAAAACAATTTGAGCATACCAGTAACTGATTACTTGTAGCTATGGTTGGCATGTTGAACCTGACTTGGAGAGACCTAGATTAAAACCCTCACTAAACTGTGAAGCCCAGCTGGTGATTTGGGGCCAAGCCCTTTTCCACCTACACTGGTACCCCGGGTTACGAAATTAATTCGTTCCGCTATTTCTTTCGTAAGCCGAAAATT
>NC_056525.1:110664367-110665796 GCF_019175285.1 Sceloporus undulatus
CCGAAAAGAATTTCGTAACCCGAAAAATCTTTCGTAACCCGAAACAGTTTTTTCCAAGCCGCGAATTTCGTATCCCGAAAAATTCGTAACCCGATCATTTCGTATCCCGGGGTACCAGTGTAATTTGCGTCACAGCATCTGTTATGAGAATAAAATGGTGGGTCTCTCTTGAGCTCCTTGAGGAAATGCAAGATATAAAAGAAATAACAACAACACATTCTTCCTTGTGTCCCATTCTGGTTGTAGGAGTGTTTGCCTGCTGATGCAGGTCGCAATGCCCTGTGTGTTGTTTGCAGCTGCTCCTTCAGAACTTCATCTGAAAGGTGGCACCAATGCAGAGATGGCTCCCCAGATTGACTATACAGTGATGGTAAGGGGTAGTGTGCCTTTTGATCCTACATGCTAAGTAATTCCCCCACCCCCCATCATATAATTGTTTCACAGATTTCTGTGCCAGTGCATAACAAGAACAAAAACAATTGGAATTGATTACTTTGGAAAGTCTCTGTGAACCTACATTGCCGGACTTTCCAGGCAAGCATTCTCTGAAAATGCCATCCACAGATGCTGGCGAAACATCAGAAATAAACTCTCCTAGAACATGGCCACATAGCCCAAAAAACCCACCAAAAACTATGGATGCCAGCCATGAAAGCCTTCGACTTCACAAAGAGTGGAATGTTTATAGTTCAATTTGAACAGCTGGGATAGTATTCCGTTCTACTTTGTGCACTCTTTCTAGGATATGTGAAATGTTGGCTCAGTTCAGACTTAGTGTCAACTATAGTGAGCCTTGAAAGAGGAGATGCCACCTCTTCTTTTCCTGCGGTGCAAGGGGAGGATATTAGAATTGCCTGCTTTTATTCTGCAACAAATCCTAGTTTCCTATTTTTTTCCCAAATACGTAAAACTGTTCTGCATAAACCACGGCTTCTTCTTAAACCACAATCAAACCACAGTCACACTGTGGCTTGGGATCCTGATTTGAGGGCAAAGTATTGCTTGTGGAAGCCTACAATTTTTTTCCCATTTGGACAAAAAGTAGTGGGAGCTTCTGATCACTTCCCACCACTACCCAAAGCAAAGAGGAAGGGGAAAAATAGGTATATAAGCCAGTGGTCTGAACTGAGCTCCTCTTTTCCCAGTAAGATATTTTTTCTTTATTTCCTGCATGATAGAAAGGGATCTCTTACTCACTAGAAGAATTCATCTGTGTTTTTCAACAAATGTATTTACTTTACAGGTCTTCAAACCAATTGTTGAAAAGTTCAATTTGACACTGGACTGTATTATAAAAAGGAGGTAAGATCCATTATTGTATGGCTCCATGTCTTGTTTACTAACTAAGGAGTAAACTATGTGTTATGAATTTCTCTGACCAGTGGCTTTTCTGCACTTACAGCAACAGAGCAAAAACAAGACAGTCCAA
>NC_056525.1:110665821-110676318 GCF_019175285.1 Sceloporus undulatus
TGTTTCAAATGGAACCAGCTAAACTCTTCAGTGTGGAAATAATATTTAGAGTAGGAGTACACAATGACAGTATAGCCTTCCAGAATATTAGTTTTGTTGTGGGTTTTTCGGACTATGTAGCCATGTTCTAGAAGAGTTTATTCCTGACGTTTCGCCTCTTCTGAGAACATGGCCACGTAGCCCAAAAACCCACAAAAAACCAATGCAAGGGATTTCCAATTGAGCCAAATCTGGAGCACCACATGTCTTTGATTTAGAAACAATTGAAGTATATGGAAAGAATCTTTAAAATGTGATTTTTGTAAAACACCGATGATGTTTCTAAAATGTTGAAAAGCAGTGGTATTAGCAACTGTTTCTATACCTATTGAAACTAGTTTCTCAAAGTTAAGCAAAATTAAGATATAGTCCATATACTATTTCTAAAAAGAGCTTTAAATATATTAATTACATGTCAAAACATTCCACAGGTTATTTTTTTATATCAAATATTCTACCCCTTTTTCTTCAAAAAATTTTGTAATATCTGGACCTGTTTATTTACTTTTTTACAAACAGGATATTTTAAGATACGTTTATTTACTCCTTCAAAGAAATTGTCAACCACTCAATGGTAAGACATGGATTTCTCCTAAACAGGATACTGAAATCCAAACCTTCTCAAATCAACGTGCTATTAATGTGCACAAGAAATTTCCTTGCACTTGAAGGTACAAACTGGAACAAATCCCACCTGAAAAGCCACAATCACACAAATCAGCTGAACTCAGATAGTAACATCCACCCTAAAAACTGCTTCACATCCAGCCAAGAGTGTAAACGAGACCTTTCCCTAAAATTCAGGAATACACTCACTGGTGAACTTTAATTGGTGGCAAACTGACTGATACTTGAGACACCTGCACACAGTACTCTTCATGCGTTATATCTTAATCACAAACTAATAATAACTGTGGTAAGTCATGGGTTTTGAGATTCCAATCGGGATTCATGGCCAACTAAGTAAATAAACTCACTCAATCAGCCACATTAAGCCACCACCAGTTTGTCTCAGAACTGTCCTTCGCAAATTCAAAAAAACAAACAAGCACAACACAACACAAAACAAAATTTCCAACCATGACAGAGCTTAATTCGACATCACAAAAGTGCTATTAAGAACAAGAATCTAATACTACAGAATTGCAACTGACGAATTTTAGCATTGGAAAGGACGGAAAGGCTACCTGGCCCAATCTCCTGCCATGCCAGAAAGCTAACAACTAAAAGCAATCCTGAAAGATGCCCATCCAACCCTCTATTTAAAACCTTCAAAGCTGGAGATCCACTACCCCTCTAGAACCAATTGATTCCACTGCTGAACAGATCTTACAGTAAAATATTCTCCTTAATGTTCAGTGGAATCTTTCTTGTTTCATCTTTTAGCCCCAGGAGCAGCAGAAAACAAGCTTGCTCCACCTTCCTTTCAGATATTGACAAATAGCTATCATATCATTTCTTGATCTTCTCTCTCCAAGCTAACATACTGCACTTCCTAAATTGTTCCTCAAAGGGTATTTGCAGACATGTGATGATCCTCTCACCTTCGCAGGACATGTTCCAGCCTGTCAATACCCTTTCTTGAATGGTGGGTGTCCAGAAATGGCACACTGTATTCCCGGTGAGGTCTGACCAATGCAAATAGAGTTACACAAGACCTCCCCTCATTGGGAACACTATGCCACCTGTTGTTGAAGCCCAGAATTGCATTGGGTTTTTTGTGGGCTGCTGCATCCCACTGTTGACTAGTGTTTAGACTGGGGCTCCACTAAACACCCTCGATCCTTTTTGCACACACTACTGGTTTCAATCTAAGTGTCACTCTTGCCATATTTGTGTATTGAATTTCTCTCCTATATACATACAGTACCTTACATTTGTTTGTTTTGTGCCTACCAGTAGTTTCTGCTGACTTAGGGCACCCTATCATGGGGTTTTCTTGCAAGATTTGTTCATGGGGAGGTTTGCCATTCCATCCCCTGAGGCTGAGAGAGTGTGACTTTGCCCAGTGGTTTTTCAGGGCTCAGCTGGGAATCGGACCCTGGTCTCCACAGACGCAGGCCAACCATTATGCCACGCTGGCCTCACCCTACAATTACCTAACCCTACCCCTGTGGAAATTCCATCTTGTTATGCTTTGGAGGGAGATGTAAGCTTTACTTACTGACAGAACTTTAACATTTCTCCCCACCACCAACCACACACACACCACCACTTTAACGGTTCTAAAGTGAATTGAACCTTTTAACTATTATGAGCACTTGGTAGCGGTAGACACACACCCACCACAAGACTAATACATAGATCTGAGCTACAGAATGGCTGTCAGAGACAAGTAAAGAACACACAAGTGGGTGAATAAATGTGCACCTTTGTGACTCCAACATGACTGCCTCAGGGCAGAAAACAGTCATGAACAATTCTCCAGTGGTGGCCAGCAAGCAAGTGGAAATAGGGGAAAATCCACCCTAACCTTCCCCCAACATTTGAGGATTAGATTTAAACAGCCTCCTAAAATCAAGGTGGAACTTGTAGCTTCCACACATTGCCCCAAGTGGCAACAAAGATGAAACAAAGCCAGGAACAAACTAAAGCAAAGTTCTACAAACCGAAGCTCTTGAGCCAAACCAGCTCCCCAAGCAAGAAGGAGATAAAACAACAAAACACACTTGCAACGCCATGGCAGGTTGAGCATCCCCCGTCACAATTCTCTCCTTAAATCCAAAACACACTGAAGAAATAATCCAGTTTGAGACCATTTTAACTGCCCTGGGGAATCCTGAGAACTGTGTAGTTTTACTGTGGCACCAGGATCCTTCTGACAGAGAAGGGTAAATGTCTCATGAATACTACAGTTCCAGGATCCCCTTGTATTGACTGGAGCATTTAAAGCAGTCTCAAACTGGATTATTTCTGCAGAAGCAGAAAGAGAGCACTGATTGTTGTACATACGTAACTGTATCTCCTCCTGCAACCTTTCAGATTAAAACACAGGCTCCTTTTCCAGTTGAGTGCTTAACCAAAGGCCTTCCTCGCTGCAAACCGCTCTTCCCACCATTAGGTTCCCGAACTGCTACGTGTTTCCATATCCACATCTTCTGCAACAAGTCCTCCTACAAGGGACTGTCATGGTGTGGTTACTAAACTGGTCAGCAACGCTTCCCTTTCTGACACGATGTTTAGCCCGAGTATAATGGTTTGTATCAGCTTGCCCATTGGTATAAAACCGCTCTCTAGGAATCTCTAGGTCCTCCGGCGCAACTCGGTGGTCAATGTCCAACAGGACACTTCCATAGAATGCTCTGGAGGAGCTCAAGGCACTAGTAGGGTATTTCTCCCAGGTCTTTCAGTGGCAGCTTTTGGTTAACGTTCCCGTGGAGGGGCGAGATATTCGCATGGGCGATCCTAAGGTGGAACCCTACCATGGGCCTTTCTTGGCAAGGTTTGCCCAGAGGAGGCTTGCCATGGCCATCCTCTGAGGAGCTGAGAGAGTGTGACTATTCCCATGGGCTGAGCAAGGAATTCAGACCCTAGTTTCTAAGCTTCTCATTGCTGGTCATTTGAAGCAATATTAACAAGTGACACTACCCCTAGAAAGTCCCTATTTGTTTGTTGGCGGTGTGGCTTCAATTCCTAAGTCTGTGGAGACATAACCCGGGTTTGCAGCGCTTTAATTCTTTGTCTGCTCCTGCTATGGAATTCTGGGAGTTGGAGTTTGTTGTGGGGCCCAGAGGCCCACAACAAACAACAAACTCCAACTCCCAGAATTCCATAGCAAGGAGCCAGACAAAGAATTAAAGCGCTGCCAAACCGGGTTATTCCTCCAGTGCGGAGCCCCTTCCTTGCTCCTTCTGCTCACCGTGCCTCCGTCCTTAATGATGATCTTCTTGGCCAAGAGGATGCTGCGGTTGGCGGCCCTTTTCTTCTTCTTCCCCGCCTGGGTCATTTTACCATCCTCCTGGTCAAAGGGAGGCGAGAAGAGCCCGAGGGAAAGGAGGAGGAGGAGGAGGCGCCTTCCCGTCCCTTCCTTCCCCGGCAGCCGCCAGGACTTCTCCTCCTCTTCCTCGAAGCAACCGCTGCTTCTCTCTCTTTCCTTAGGCACCCGCCGGCGCCGCCATCTTGGAAACAGAAAGAGAGAGAGAGAGAGGAAGGAAGAACAACAACTCCGCCGCTAGAGCAGCAGCAGCAGCGGAGCTTCACATCACGCGATCTCCCCATTGGTCAGGGGGAGATACACGTGAGCAATGAAGCCACGCCCACGCTGAGCGCAGGAAGGCAGCCAATGGCCGTTCGATGACGTCTCCCTGGCCACGCCCACTTTGGGAGGCGGCACGTGCGCGCGTTGGTTACTCTGGAGATTCCGTTCGAATTCTGAGGCGAAGTAACTGCCGCCCACAGAGAGTGCATTTAAACTACAACTCCCGTCATGCCTCACTGTTAACTACCGTGACAAGGGATGCTGGGAGTTGGAGTCTCCCCGCAAGCAGCCCTGGCTTCCAGAGCCTCTCCCCGTTCTTGGGCTATGTTTGTCTTTCCTTCCCCAGCAGCCGACTTTTTAAATAGAAGTATGAAAAAGCGGGAAAGAAAATAGATACAGTGGTTCTCAACCTTTGCGCCTCCAGATGTTTTGGACTACAATTCCCAGAAGTCCCAGCCAGTATGCTCATTGTTCAGGAATTCTGGGAGTTGAAGTCTCAAAAAATCTAAGGGACCAAAGGTTGAGAATAATAGCAACAACTATTATTATTATTATTATTATTGGCTGTTCCCTGCCTTGTGTCCCTAATTAAAAAGATTGTATGTACAGCGCTGTGTAAATTTACAGCGCTATATAAATAAAGCTTAATAATAATAATAATAATTGAGAGAAAGTAGGGATATAAGAAAATAACATAATAAAATAATAATAATAATTGTTGCTACTACTATTATGTTATTATGTTATTTAATTCAAAGATATAGCCGTCTTTGTCTGTGGGATGAGTACATAGAGAGATCTTGTAGCACCTTTGAGACTCATTGGAAGAAATTGGCGGCATGACTTTCATAGACTTAAGTCTACTTCCTCAGATGCAATTGGAGATGACAATAATAACAATAATAGTAACGTAGATCTTGTAGCACCTTTGAGACTAACTGGAAGGAAGAAGATGGCAGCATGAGCTTTCCTAGACTAAATTCTACTTCCTCAGAGGCAGTTGGAATATACTATCTGGAAACCACACTTTTACAGGGATCTGTCCTTACTTCATTAAGTAATGAAATACCCCAGATATACTGATTTCCTTTTTTAAACAGTTAACCAACTATAGAGGTTAATAAGTACAACCTCAGTCTCTGTCACCCGGGAGACTGGCTGCACTGTGACTCCACAATGGGAGAGCCTAGCTGTAGGTCTGCCCTACAAAGGCCTTCTGGGTGCTCATGATTTAAACAAATGCCTCTGATTCTGCATCTTAATACAGTGGTCCCTCCACCTTCACTGGAGTTAGGGCCGAAGGACCCCCGCGAATGTGGAAGAACTGCAAATTAAAAAGCACTATTCTTTTTTACCTCAGAGAACACCTCTCTAGGAATTTCCAGGTCCTCCAGTGCAACTCTATGGTCAGCATCCACCAGACGTTGATCATAGAATCATGCTGGAGGACCTACAAATGCCTAGAGAAGTATTTTCTTTAGGGACCTCTACGTTCTCCAGCAGAACTCTATGGTCAACGTCTGGCAAAGTTGCGCTGGAGGACCTAGAGATCCCTAGAGATAACATATTCATCAAAACCACAAATGATCAAAGCCACAAAAGTCAAAGTCGCAAATGTGGAGGGCCATCTAGAACACAGGGAATCATGGTTTTGTCTACTCCTTGCCATCACTGTGGCATGCATGTATATACATACATACATACATACATATATATGCGCTTGCATTTCTTGATTTGGACAAATATTTAACCCGTAAAGTTAAAAATCGAAATACGGTGGGCCCTTGGTATCTGCTGGGGATGCTTAAGTCCCATTATATACAATGGCATAGTAATGGTTTGGTTTTTGAAAATTGTATATTTAATATTTTCATGCCATGGATAAAGAATCTGTGGATACAGAGAGCCAACTGTAGTTAAAGCGTTCCTGTACTTTGGATCAGACATTGAAGTGAAGAAATCAGAAGAGTAAGAATGGGAAGGGCAGCTATGAAGGAACTACAGAAGACCCTAAAAAGAATAAAGATATACAACTGAGCACTAAAGTGAGCATCGTCTAAGCCACTTTACTCCCTGTTACCATGTATGGATGTGAGATCTGGACAGTTAAGAAAGCAGACAGGAAGAAAAGTTATTTCAGTTAGTCTCAAAGCTGCTACAATATTTCTCTTCATACTGAGTCAACAGACTAACACGGCTATATATCTTTGAATAATATAAAATAGTTTATATATAATAAACTATATAAACTATCTATGGCCCAAAACACACTGCAGAAATAATCCGGTTTGAGACCACTTTAACTGCCCTGTCTCAGTGCTAGGGAATCCTGGGAACCATACTTTTGTGTCAGATTTAGCCTTCTCTGTCAGCTCTGTTGCCACAATAAAGTACAATTCCCAGGATTCCTTAGCACTGAGCCAAGGCAGATAAAAGCAGTTTCAAACTGGATTATTTCTGAAGTTTGTTTTGGACTTATATATCACTATAATTTAACACCATTACAGATTATCTGTATTGCTTTTGTAGAACACAGGGCAGCAGATAAAGCGACATCTCGTGGCTATTCAGAAAGTCACTTGTCAGCTAACTGAAGTATATTTTGCTCAATAGACAGAATGATGAAGTCTGCACTGATGTTCCATTAATTGTTTTATGCCTTTCCTCATGACAAGCTACAAAGAGCCACAACTTACATATGTTTCTGCACTGTAGAAATAATGCAGATTGACACCATTTTAACTGCCCTGGCTAAGTGGACCAAAGTCACAGTGGCTAGTGGAACACCATCGGTGGCAAAGTCTGACTACCTTTCTTTTATCACAAATTTAACTAACCCTTCTCATACTTTCCACTTGATTATAACCCAGATACTGTATGTCCTTCTGACTTTCACTACTGCTGAAGAAAAAATGTAGAATTTGAGGGATTTAGGATATTAGATTTCAGATTTGGGTTTGGGTCGGATTCTTCATGGGATTTATCTATGCTTCTACTCTATTTGTTTATGTGTTTTCTTCTATCTGCCTTGATCCTTCTGGAAAGGTGGGATAAATAAAATCTATTATTATTATTATTTACAAGGCTCCACATTTAATACAAAAGAATAATACCCTAAGGAGGACTGAATTGCAGGGCAAAGCTTCCCAAAAACAGAAGAGCAAACCTAATTCTTAACTGGAAATGGGTTCTTCACCATGTGCAGAAACATCGTTCTTGGTGGAAATGGAAGCATGAGATTTGGAGCTTCTTCTGCTCAACTCAGCCTCACACTGAGTTAAATACATTCTGCAAGATGAGTATTTCCAATTAAGGAAAGGCCAGTCTTCTCACTGCTTTGGTGAGTCATTTACAGTACAGATTATCTTCTATATTCACAAGGATATTCTGAATACAGAGCATCAGGTCTTTTTGTTTGCTTAGCATTCTCTGGGGAAATTAGGAAAAACATGGATTCTCTGAGGCAAACCATGGAGAAATGAAGTACAGTTGCCCAAATTTCTGACAGAGGAGGTCCATTTTTTTCAAATAAAAATTTGAGATATACCTTGAACATATACTTTTAAAGTTCTACATGTTTATTTTTAGCATGTGTGTAAGAGGCATAACTGCATGAAATGACTTGCCCTTGAAGCTGTGGATTATCTGCATTTGGAACAAAGTGAGTCAAAAGCAAAAACCCATAAAGAGATGCAGCTGAAAACATCTGGGATACGAGAGACCTTTCAGCTTCTAGGTCAGTTTCATTCATTGCACACGAGGAGTTCTCACCTAGACAGAGTTTGGGGATTGTAAATTAATTATATAGGGGTTCCTTTTCCTATTTTTATTCCCCATTAATCAAGTTCTTTATCCAGAGGTAAATCATCTTCAGTCTTTATACTGGGAAATTAGCAGGCTGTCTACAAATCTTTAATGATTCACTAGAGTGGCCCAAGCCAGCTGCTTAACTGATTTGGCCTCCCCAAACAGTTTATACTTTGAGGTTATATCGTGGAGGAAACTTTCTGCTATGCACCTGTTGCAGCAGATGCCTACGGTGACAGGAAATGCAATTGCCTCATGATATGCAGTTTAGAGCCATGGTTAAATATTTCCACAGCCAATGTTTAGATGCTCTTAAAGAGTACTATTCCAGTGTGACTCCCTAGCAGTCTCCTGTTGCATGCTGGGATTGGCAGTTTTAAGGAGCTGAACTTCTGCCTGAGAATTCTAAATACCCCTCCTTAAAACTGCCAATCCCAGAGCAACAGGAGGCAGCTAGAGGAGTCACACTGGAATAGTACCTCTTTAAGAGCTCGTCTGATAAACACCAATGTTTAGGTTGAATCATACCTCCTATGGACAGCTTGAAGGAGCTATTATCCTAGCTGTTTGGGAGGCCTGGCAAGATTCGACCTCAGCCCATATTCCCTTTGTCAGGTTTCTCCCATGTGGTGAAGATCAGGAACAGGTCCTTAAGATCATCTCATGTCTATTTGCAAAACCACACTCTAAATTCAGACTCCAATGGTACAAAATGCGTAGATGGAGGAAGATAGATTAGAAAAGCTCTAACCATGGTAGTTACTTCCTTATAGAAAAATAGTACAGTACAGATTGCCATAGTCCCTTGCTGCCCCCACTCAAACCACAGTGGCCAAAAATTAAATATTTAAATGCCCCATATGTTACGAGAGGATATCGGTAGCCGACAAAACAGCTGCTTGCTCTGACCACTGGAATAGGGAAGTCATCAAGAAAAAAGGATGTGTGCCTGCATTTTTCTTCACCACTAGGATCATGAGAGAAGGGGAAATTGTATTCCCTAGTTAGTTTCCAAGCAGTCTTGTGTTGGAAGATGTTCAGAGGATGCAACAGAGTTGTATTGCTGGGTTAAGTAACAGGGCCCCTTACTCAAAAACAGGGGTGAAAGACATTTTTCTTGCCACCTTATAAAGTAAATGCCAACACCCCCCAAACTAAAGCAGCATGCTAGTGATGAGTAACATAATATTCTACTTTAACAAAACCAGTGACATGGAATGGGAATGGAGGAGTGTCATTTTGACAATAAATAAAAATAATAAAAAATAAAAACTTTATTTTTACCCCGCCTCTCTGTCAGGGACAATCGAGGCGGCTTACAATTAAAACGAGAACATACATATGCCAATCATTCCCTCCCTCCCCTAAAAGATCAATTAAACAGAACTAAACATTAAAAGCAACACAATTAAAATAATCAGTGACATGCAGATGGGGTACAAGTACTCAGTGGAAGCTAGATTCAGTTGGTGGCTGGGTTAACCTGGTCTTTATGGGTTGCAATAAATTCTTCCCAGACGACCTGAGTGCAAGGGGTGGATTAATGGAAGAAGGTGATCTCTTAGATATAGGTTGGACCTAAACCATGTAGGGCGTTAAAGCAGGGACGTAGCCAGGATTTTGGGAAGGGGGGGTCCAGACTAAGTGCCACCTGTAGTAAGGTGATGGAGCCAGGTGTAGAGAGGACGTGGAGGACGGAAGTGGAACAGGTGGAAGGGGGTGGAGAGAGAGAGAGAGAGGAGGAGGAGCGAAAGGAACAGGGAGGAGCTCTGGAGGCGGAGACGGAGAGAGAGAGGTGGGGCGAGGGAAGGTTAAAAGGAGAGGGAGAGTGGAGCCCGGGAAGCAGAGGACGTCGCGGAAGAGGAGGTCGGGGAGCTGCGGTCGAGTCAGGGACAGGCCAGGCAAGAAGGAGTCCCGGTAGGGAAGGGATACCGGTGACCTTGCAAGCTCGCCCTGCCTTCAGGAAGCGAGGCCCACATCAAGGGATAGAGCTCAGAGACCCCAGGACGGAGGGTGAGTTCAATTACTCGGATGAGGAGTTGTGGGAAAAGCCAGCAGATAGGGGACTGGAAGAAAAGTGGTGGGACGCAAAAGGGGAGAAGTGGGAGTGTGGACCCCTCCAATCGGAGAAAGAAAAGGCTGAGAGCGAGCCGCTCGAGAAATATCCAGGGGGACGCCGGAGACCCGAGGACAAAGGCTCCAACTCACGGGGAGACGTATCCACCAGAGGCCCAGCCAGAGACTTATAAGGACCTTAGTTGTTTTGAACTTTGAGTTTGGTTGTTGTTACCCTGGAAGGGAAGTTGCGTGGTGAATAAACATTGTTGCAGAGAAACACGTGCGGAGTAAGTTTGTTGCTCACGTGGCACCACTTTGCGAGTGAGGTGTCAATCATGCAGCCAGGCACGCCAGCCCCGCCCACATCACCATTTTGAGATGCTAAGAGCCCCCCC
>NC_056525.1:110676343-110695599 GCF_019175285.1 Sceloporus undulatus
AACAGAGTGTTGCATGATGAAAATCCTCAACAAGCCTATGGGAGACACTTAAGCTTGCTATTCCTTCTAGCGGATATTTACACACTTACAGAATAACCTGCTGTATGTTTTGCTTGTCAAATTTAAAGACGCAGCTATATATCCAGGTTACTATATTTGGATAGTGTGGTGCTCTTTGGTTACAATCTGCAAACAAGAAAGTGTAATTTTTGTCATCTGACTTTTTTCTTTTCTTTTTCAGGTCACTTATCAGTTGAAAATTCTTACCACTGCCTTCTTTTCTGTGTCTATGCTCAGTAAGAAATTAGAGTATATCAGTGGCTTTCATTAGTGATCTGATGGGCTGGAGTGGCATTTGTACAGGTAAATATATTAAAATTATACACACACACACAAATAGTTTGACATTTAACAACAGAGATGTTCGTTATATTATTAATAGATGCGTGATTAGTTTTGTCTCCAGATGGCAGTGGACTTCTCTTACCACATACTAGCAGCAGTGAAAAGGAGAAACTCCAAACAGGCCACTCTCACTGGATTTGGAGAGGCCTTTGCCAGAATCCACTGCTATTATTTATAAATCAGCTTAGAAGTGGTTTGTTCCCAGATTAATGTGAGAACAGATATGGCACAAATTGTGCCATCCTGTCTCTCTAATTAATGCTTTCTTTTTTATATATTAAGTCTTTTATTTGTTTTATAACAATACAAACAAACAATTATACATACAGTAACAAACAGCCTTGGAGGACTATGTGTAAACTGACATAATAGCTATGTTTTGTGGGGTAATAGCAGTAACAAAGTCCTAAAGACATCGTCTCAGATTCACTAATTGATGAAGTTGGGGTCAAAGTATCTTCCAAAGAATAGTTTGATGGGTAAGAGGTACGATAGCAAGTGAGTTGGGTGTTGATGTACCAATAAAAACTGACCAGTCTTCAAAAAAGGTGTGTGGTTTCTTTGTACACTACAGACTCGAAAATATACAAAGCTGTTCAATAACCCAAGCGTCCCAAATTTTTCCGCCAGTTGCATATTAGTACATTCCTGTTTCCAGCCTCTCACAAATTATATTACTGGCTCTTGAGATGAGAATCTGATAAGCTTACGATGTGTCAGTTGAGTGTTCTCTTCACAATAAATTGACAATAAGAGAAGCTCCGGACAGAAAGTTATGGTTGTTTTCACAATGAAGAGATTTGCATTAGTACAGTGTGCCCGTGTCATACGCAGGTGCCTTTTACACAGCTTTCAGTTTATGCTTATGCGAAAGCTGTGCAAAGGAAACAAAATGGAACAGGCAGACATGGTGCGACGCATTGCGCCGGCCGCATGCACGAGCCCCATTATTATCAGTGGGGCTGAGCATACGCGCTATTTGCTTTACACGGGTGGGGGGTCCAGAACGGATCCTGCGTTAAAGCAAGGGCGCACTGTATTGCATTCCAAAAATCTTTAACCTGAGACAGTCCAACCTGGTGGTGCAGTGGTTAAATGACCTGTACTGCAGCCACTCTCAAAACCACAAGGTTGCAATTCAAGAACCCACAAAAGGGCTCAAGCTTGACTCAGGCTTGCATCCTTCTGAGAAGGTTGCTAAAATGAGTACCCAGATTGTGGGGGGTGGGGGGGGCAAATTAGTTTACAGTTGTAAACCGACTTAGACATCCTTAGGTGGTATGAAAGTGGTAGTATAAATGAAGCTTGTTTTGTTTTTGTTTGTTTGTTCAGAAGGAGCCCAAGGTGTGCAGCCTCTCCAACATTTTGGAGAGATGTTTTTCAGCAACCAGGACAATTTCACAGGTGTTATGATACCATGGGTATATTGATTTTAGGGTCCCTCTTTTGTCAATGCCGATCTCGATTTATACAGGGGGAGGTCCATATGCGTTCCTATGAAGCTTTGAAGGTACTAAATTCAGGTCCGATTTCCACATAACCTGGCTGATTGATTTGCCCCAAAAAATTGTACACATTTTGTATATAACAGGTTGCCCCTCCTTGCAGTCCTGCCCCTTGTCCATGCATAATATTTCATAAAAAGTCATTGGCCGAGGGTAGTTCCCTTGCAACATCACATTCTTTGCAAAGAATAACATCTAATAATGCTTTTCTCTATGCATAGCCAGGGAAGCAATAACTATCTTTAACACTGTAGGTCATTGGCTTTCCAAGTAATGAACAATGAGAGCCCTGTTGGATCAATCAGAAAAATAGGGTATTAAATTATAATGAAGAATAACCCAACTGAGTAAAAACTGTGAGGCTTCCTTCCTGCAGCTGCTTTTATTTCAGATTAACTGATTAATTTGTCATATATTGAGTTGCTAATCAAAACAGAAAAAAAGTGTGTTTAAAATTGCTACTTTTGGTTTTGTAATTCTTTTATAGAAAAATTTGCCCTTTATACAGTCCTTCAGCTGGATAAGGTAGCACTTTGTAACAGAGAATATTTGATTTCTGTGCACTGTCAGTGACAACAGCTGGCGTTAGTCTAAGTCCATTGCTAGTGAAAAGCAACGTTCAGACTCTGTATTCAGAAAGCATGGAAGCAACAAAGTACATAGCAGTTGCCACTTTCTAGAGTCACGTACATTACCGATGATTACATTACAATTAACAAAAAATCTAATACAAACAAAAAATGGAACATGAAACCAAAAAATATGCTTGCTAGAATAGTACGATGTCGAAATAGCAAAATACGTACCGATCACTGTACACTAAGCTAAAAATAAACTGTGACAGAATCTGAATTTTGAAGATTAACACAAGCAATTATCTCAAAAGGCTGGGTTAGGAATTAAGGCTGTTTTAAAATACTAATGATTAAATGGCATGTGCTTTGAACTTAGTAAATTATTATTTTTAAGCAAGTGTTATTCTGTTTATTACAGCTAATCTCTGGTTTTTAGCCTTTGTGATATGTGTTTTGTTTTGCTGAGATTGCTTGCTATGTTGAAATATATGTTGAAATCTATATAGTGTGTGTATTGTGTATTTGCTCCATTAACTTTTTTGGTTGTACAGTACTAGATCATTTATTATATGAGATGCATAATGAAAATAAAAGGAGCTATAACTGCAGTTCTCCCACCTAGTCTCATGCAAATTTACTCAAAAATAAAACTATTCTAGTTCAGAGCTTCAAACTGAGTGTGCCTTAGACTACTGTCACATGCACACTGCTAAGATAATGCCCACTTAAATAAGCTGATATTATTGATGGCTAGGCTTCAGAAGTGTTGATAAATAATGCAGCCATTAAAAAAAAGGAACATAAAAAATGTATACTAAAATGTTATACATACAACCTATACATCCATTGGTATCATCAGCTGAGGTCAAAATTCACTCATCTTTTTGTGCAGACTTGGTCTTCAGTGGTTTGGACTTCAGCTCCCAGAATCACTGATCATTGACTGTACTGTGGAACTAAAAATGTTGTGTATCTATACATTCAGTTAGCTGCTGCATGCAGAAACAACATACATTGACAACAAAGTCAATCAGATTTTAAATAAACCCCTTCAATTTGGCCTTTAGTTTAAAAACATAAAATAAAAATATTTTGTTATACATTTATTTCTGTTCTTTTTTTTAATGGCTGCATTACTTATTGCTGTTTAGCAACACATTTGAGCTTGTTTTGTTTTCTGCCTTCAAGTCATTTCTGACTTATGCAACCTAAATGAATTTATCACAAGGTTTTTCTTGGCAAAATGTTTTCAGAAGGGTTTGCCTTGCCTTGCCCAAGGTCATCCAGTGGATTTCCATGGCTGAGCAGGGATCGAACCCTGGTCTCCAGAGTCATAGTCCAGCACTCAAACCAACTACACCAGACTGGGCTCTAAATGAGACATGGATGGAAAATGCTCTTGTGTTTCAGTGCATACTTTCACTGTTTGTAAGTAAAATACAAAAGTACAGACTTTGCATTCTGTGTCGCTTTTATTCAGCAGTGTATGTGTGTTCTGTATGTATATTGTTTTCGTTTTAATATGCACTAATTTTCCTTGTGGACTTGAAAGACTAACAAATTTATTAGGAGTCTATATTTTTTTTCTGTACCAGATTAGCAGAACTATTCCTTTAGAATTTATTATATTCTTTTCCCTTTTAGTGGCCAACAGATTCAAACAAGCAGCAGAACTAAAGAGCTTTCAGCGGGATCACAGTTTGTGGGCCTGGAGCAGTACTAATAGCCTGCTTTTCAAGTGGATTTGCTGGAGTCTATTTTGAGAAAATTTTGAAAGAAACAAAACAGTCAGTATGGATTAGAAATATTCAGCTAGGTAAGCTTTTTTTTTCTTAGTGAAAGACCTAGAACAAAGATTAAGGTGTGAGCTCAGAATGTAAATGGTGCCCTCAGTAGCTCTGTGTAATCAAATGTTACAGAAGCATATGCCAAACTTGCCATAACTGTGCTAACAGGAAACTGAGCCATTGCATCCTGGTTCAAAATGTAATTGTTGTTCACTTTATTGTATGACGCAGCGTGGTTTGTTTGATTTTGATAGCATTAATGGGTGCTAAAGAATATGGCTGGAATCCAAAGTACATTGCCAACTATTACCATAGAGACAAATGAACTTTGGCTTTTTTAAAAGCAGTCGTCCCCCCCCCCATGCAACAAAACAACTTTGGAAACAAGGGGATTTATGTGGTTTGTCATTTAACATGGGGTTTCCTGAATAATAACAAAAACTGATATATGCTTCTAATTAATAATATGAATTTTTACCTCCTGTGTCCTTATTTCAACTGAAAATAGCACATAAATAGTTGAAGGGAATCAAAAATCAACCCTTCCAGTTTTTCTGATGGAACTACTCATACTTGTCCTCTGCTCACCCCATAATGCATTGAGTGCATTTTGACCTGGGAGTGTCATCTTCTGGCACTCTCTTGTTTCATTTGCATTGCCTTATCAAGTGTTTTCATGGTAAAAGACATTCAAAAGTCATGCCACTTTCTGCATAGTACTAACAAGCATTAGCTATGGTGCTCCACCAGTGTCACACATCCCAACCACTATTGCTCCCAGTTGCTGTTTGGCATATTAGTCTAGCTCCATAGCAAAAGTCTGTCCGACATGGGAGACCCTACTAGCAGCATAATGCCATTAGCATAGTCTCTTACCGGCAGGAGCACAGTCCCACCAGCACAGAAAAGTGGTGCCATGGTGAGTTAGAAGCAGAAACTCTAAATGCAGCAAACTATAGCTTGACTGAAGTATTATGAAAGGTGGCAAAACTCATCACAAGAGGATGGACAAGGCTGTGCCAAGTATCCTGTCCCTGACATGACAGCATGGGTGTAACTCCACCCTTGCAAACATCCCAAACATATAAGTGAATACCTGCAACAGTGAGCCCTATGCGTAGACAGTTGTATTCACTGAATCCTCCACATTATTCAGAACTCTGATTCACATCAAAGCCCCGTGAATTCAGCAGTATACACAAAACCTTCCCTAGTGTACATGTTTCCTCCATAAATGTGGATGCCTGTGGAGATGGCATTTACATGATGTTACTTCAGGAAAGGGCTACTTATTGTGTCCCCCTCCCTGCTTGTATGGTGAGAATCTTTGCTTTTCATAAGACCTAAACCAGTTACACATTGAAACTTTTTTTTTTAAATGAATTTTCAAAACTTAAAGAAGGCAACTTTCATCAGTTAACTAGCATAGTTTAAGAGCTTGATAAACCCTAGCAAAGGCCTGGGGCTGGACCATGTAGGAAACATGCAACGTTATCAGTGCCAACACCAATTGTTTTTTTACTTCTGACTAGTGTGTGCTTTGAGTAAGAGACTGCAGTATTTTGCACAAGGTACAGTTCCACAGACTATGATCAAGGAAGAATGTGGAAGACATTATTAAGACACGTGTCCACATGTGTCTGAATTTGGGATGGCAGGAGTTTCGTTTTTCTTTTTATTTTACATGATTCAAAATCTACTTCCTTTCAGGATTTTTTCGGTAGCATATTTGGATTGATGGTGTGTATATCTATGATGGAGAACCTGTAATCAAAATGGATTTTTTCAAGGTTATAATAAGCTAACCTGGATAGTAGTAGTGCTACAGGTAATGAATTCAGTTATATTTTTTCCACACCCTCCCCATCAACTGGGCTTATTTTCCAACAGAATGTTTGTTCTGTTGTTTGTTTTTTGTTGTTTGTTACAGGGGGATAACAGGCTTAGTTTTTTTGTTAATTGGTTGGATTACTAGATTAAAAGCTTGGTCAGTTTTTTAAATTGCTGACAATTAATCAAGTATAATCATCTTATTATAATTAATTTATTAATTCAGTATAAGACTCTGAGGAAAATATATGAATCAAAGTCGGCTCTTTCTCCTCCAGCTTAGTTGGCAATTGTCATCTTAGAAATTATGTTTCTTTAATAGGAAAATGCCTCTTCCAAAGTTGCTTTCTGCAACATGTCTGGCTGTACTATAGATAAATGCTTCCTTCTTCACATTTAAATCTTCATGTGCAAATTTCTAGAGAAATTAATTGACTAAAACCCACATAATTATGTTTATTTAAGCACTAACATCCATTTTATTGATACTAATAGGATTCATTTGCACATCCTTGCTCTATGTGTTAGTATTCAAGAGACTCTTTATGTTTAAAACATAAATGAAGGCAACCTTTTAAATATATTTAAAAATAAATAGCTTTGTTTTATGATACAGAAATGTGCAGATGCTTAGTAGCAGCTCCTAATACTATACTTGAACATCTACACTTAAGGGATAGAAGGCTCACATAGCATAGTGACTAGCACACAATCCTATCCTTATTTGATCAGAAATAGAACGTATTGAGTTCAGTAGTTCTTATTTCTGGAATTAGGGAGTCTAGGAACTTGAGCCTGAGACTGTGGGCTGGGATGGTCTTGACATTACCTCAATAACAACAACAACACAACTTTTATTTATAACACCCTTCCACCAAAGGGCGGTACATACAGAACATAATACATTAAAAAGCAAACGATAAAACAACACACTATAAAATGCTAAATACTATACTAATATGCTAAGAACAAAGACAAAATCCTCCTCAGTCACTACCCATCTCATCCACCTCAGGCATAGTCAGCAACTTTATCTGGCGAATCAAAGAAGAAGATCTTAACTTTTATGAAAGTGGATCAGATCCTCCTCCAGCCAGAGGTGCAATGGAAGACTGTTCCACAAACACAGAGCCATACCTGAAAGGCTTGCAGCCTTGACAGACTGTACATTTTTGGTGGAACTGCCAATAATCCTTTGTCTGCAGATCTTAAATTTCTAGATGGTACATGCCATGCTAGCCAAGCTGCCAAATACAGGGGGAGGTTAAAGCTCAGGGCCTTAAATGCTAGGACCAAAAGTTTATAATGAGCCCTGGTCTGAACTGGAAGCTAGTGGAGGGATCTACGAAGGAATAGACATGTAGCTATTTGGGGAGATTTAAGACAACCTGGACAGCACTGTGTACTGGATTAAAACTAGAGGAGTAAGAGAGCAGGAAGGCAAACCTACCAGTAGGCTATTACAATAATCCAGGCAGAAATAACCAAGGCCTGGATAAGAGATGGGCAGTCTTGACAGTCAAAAACCACGGGACCTACAGATGTTCAAAAGATGGAAATTACATTAATATTATATTATTACAATTATTATTATATGAATGAATTCACCTGGCAGACTTGAGTAAAATCATCTTACAGCCTCAGCTGTCCTATGAAAATATAAGGATATATACTGAAATTCTACCAGGTTTATAAATTAACATATGCTTTGTATCAGCCCAAAAGTACTAAGTTGTGCTGTCACTGATTAAATGTTATTCCCTCACATTTCGAATTTGTCACTATAAGAAACCCATGTAATCTTCTGAAGATCATTCTTATGTAAAGTGGGCATCTTCATTCAAGTGGACATTCAAGCATCCCTCTCCAAGGCCAACAGCAGAGGCTGGAACTTATATAGACATTAGCACGAATGCTATTCGCGGGCAGGGAGGGTCACAGATACATAGCATGCTTCTGATTGCTAAAGATCCCCAGTATGTTTTTGCTGGTCTTAAATTATGTCAGGCTCTAAGGAAGAGGGAGACGTAAGGTCCTGACTCTTGGACGCAACGGCTACTCCTTGAAATCAGCTTTAAAGTATCTAGTCCTTCTGGTGTGGAGACAGAATGAAAAAAAATGTTCAGATACTATTCAATACAGTTGTTCTTCCAAGAAGTAAACTTGCTTCCATGATTCTGGCCAGTGAATGCAAAAAACAGAGACAATTAGCAAGCCCTGGCACATATTACATTTTTATTAAAATACAGTGGGACCTTGTTATCCACTGGGGTTTGGTTCTAGGATCCCCCGTGGATAACAAATCCATGGATGCTCAAGTCCCATTAAATATAATGGCATAGAAAAATAGTGTCCCTTATATAAAATGAAAAATCAAGGTTTGCTATTGGAATTATACTTTTCTGCAATATTTTCAAGCAGGGAGCCATGAATAAGGAGGGCCACCTGTAATTTAATTAACACAGAAAGTATAAGCCATACTGATAAATAGGTGCTTGCTGCTTCCCATTGACTTAACAACTCCCCCTCCACTTTCTCTTAGGTTTCCTTACCATGACATTATTGGCTACAATTCTGGCTCGGAAGTAAAATCCCAAGGGAGCTATGCTTCTCCCAGGTGCTCTCTGGCTCTCAAAAATAACTTAAGGATTGAACTCCAGCTATATATATGTGGGAGTCTGGGGAAAGTTAGGATATGTTCAGTGTCATTATACTTCGCTCCGTCTTCCTGTTTCTCCAAATATTCATAGGAAATGTTCCAATTTTCTCCCAAATGAATTCCAGAAAATCGAAATGTAAACTGTTTGCCCTACAGTTGTTGCTGGACCACAACTCTTACTATCCCTATCATTAGCTATGCTAGCTTTGACTGATGGGAAACTGCAGTAACAAAACTTCTTGAGACCCACAGCTTCCTTTCCCTGCTCTAAGGGCATTGTTTTATGGTTCCCATTCTGCAGATGGATAGCTATGAATAGTTCAGTAGCCAGTTTAATAATAACGAGGGTTGTCTTCAAAGACGACTTCTTTTTAACTTTTCATCAAATTCCAGACAAGCCAGTTAAACAGGAATATGTGACTGAATATTTCACTGAGGACAGAATGCTTACTTGATGACAACTGTTTCTGCAAAGAGAGATATCCTAGCTAGGGCTGAAAAGAGCAGAGATAGGAAAGTTAGCAGAAAGGGTTATGTGCATGCGTGCTTGCATGCACCTTTAAGTTGCCTGTCAATTTATGGCAACCTCATAATTTCATAGGGTTTTCTTAGGCAAGGAATCCCAGAAGTGGTTTTGCCAATCCTTCCTATGAAATATAGCTTATAGCACCTGGTATGATTGGCAATCTTCCATCCAAGTACTAACCAGGGCTCACTCTGCTTACCGTAACTTCAAAGTCAAGAGGGATCTGGTACATTTAATTGTGTCTAGTTAATCATTAATAAACTAAAAAAAACCCCAATCCAATTGCATTTGTTCTAAAAGGGTAGAAATTAACTATGAATTTTATATTAAATTGCATACAGGTTTAAGTTTAAAGTCTACATTGTAGCCTACTTGGGAAAGAAGGAAATGACCACTTAAGGTTTGGTTTTTTTAAAATCCTATTCATGCCACTTAACCCCCTTTTCTTGCTATCCTTTTCCCCATCCATCTAATTTCATCTTAACCCTGTCATCTTTACCTTACTGATTCCACAGGGTCCCAGAAAAAGTCCCAGGTTAAAAGCGTCAGCATTCAGTTTCCTGGGACACATGAGGCTCCTCTATGCAGTGTCCAGTGTACAAAAACAGAAGGTTCCAAAGAAGACCCTCCCTTTCCAAGCTGCTATTAGTCAGTTTAACATTTAGCCTTAGAACGACTAATCTATCATACTTTAGTTATGAATAAACTAAAGATTCTTATAGCCATTTGTATTCCGCCACTTTGTATGTTATGAACTCTAAACACTTAATTTCCCAGCTCGGAAGGGCCAACAATAAACCATTTTTCAAAAATCCAAGAAACTAGGCTTTGGGAAAGGAATAGATGGGAAATGTAAAACTCATTTTCTCTTTAGCACAGTCTCATTAACTAACAACTAGTATAACTAATAAGGTAGTTTGGGAATTATGATAATGCTGAAATTCTAATTACTGATTTAAATTGAAAATAAATTCAATTAAGATGCCCATTTTAGTAGAAAAGCCTGTTACAGACTGCCAAAATAAAGCTGCTTCGGGTCTCTTGGAGGTATGCTGTTTAAAGATGCATGCATCCTACGAATCCGGAAGCTGTACCAAAGCTGCACTCCAGTGCTTAGGAATGGAGTGTGGCTTTGGCACGACCTCCGGACTCTAGGACCCATGCATCATAAACAGCATACCTCCAAAGAGACCCAAAGCAGCTTTATTTGGCAGTCTGTAACAGGCCAAAATTTCTAACTAATTGATAATGTAATTTATTTAATTAATCTTTATGAAATGTTCAGTCAACAATATCTGGAGGGCCAGATGTTTTCCATCCTTGCCCTCAAAATAATTGATACTAGGCCTGATAATAATTTTTAAAGACTAGCCTAAGCTGCTTTTATATTTGATTAAAAATATGTAGATTCTTTTAAAAAATCTTGATACATACAAAAGGTTAGAGCAATACTTATAAAAACCATGGATGGTCAAATTCATTCCACCCCTCTCACGTAGAAATGCTAATGCTTCTTGTATGTCATATCTTCCAAAAAGAAACAGATTTTCCTCTTTGGGATATTGTTTTACAACATGCAAGGTTCATATCTAAGCAGATATAGTTAATTAAAATTCATCTAATTAATTTAAGTTTTAAAGATTTGGTAATAATCTACTTTTTAATGTTTTGCCAGGCACTTGGAGGCCTCGTTATAGCTGCTGTTATAAAGTATGCAGACAACATTTTAAAAGGATTTGCAACATCCTTGTCTATTATATTGTCAACGTTAATCTCATACTTTTGGCTGCAAGATTTTGTTCCTACAAGGTAAGAGTAGGTTACAGAAATAATTGGAAAATGCAGATATTTTATATAAGCATAAATGGATTGTAATTAAATTATCTTTAAGTGCTTAATTAAAGTTTATGGAAATATTTTAAAATATGGTATAATATCTGTCCTTTACAATGCAATCCTATGCTTATCTTTTCAGGAAAAAATGTAACTGATTTCGGTGGGGCTTATTAATAATAATATTATATTTTCCCACCTCTCCTAGATAACTATATCCTAGGTGAAAGCCTACTTGTAGCAAACTGATGTATTCAAAGAGATAACGAATTATAACTCCAATGAGAACAAATCAAAGTTTGGCACATGTACATTCATGCTAGCACTCCAACTGCCAGTCTCACCGTTTTTAGCTGAATTTTACTTCCACGTTGGTTATGCATTTATTGTACTGACTTTTTTTTTATTGCACCTGTTCTTTGACAGACCATGGATAGAAAAAATTTCAGCCCCTAGACCAAAACCAACTCCTAAGAGTCAGCATAAGAGGCAAAAGGATTGTGTGCTCTCCCCCTTCACTCAGAAAGTTTAGAGTAGTGCTTGAATCTTTCTCCAGCTCTGGAGACAGGGCAGACTCTTCCACTGTACTTGAAGAGAGCTAAAGAGAATCCTGTTCTCCATCTACTTAAAGGGCCTGGCAGTTGCCTCATTCTGCCTTAATGATGACAGTAGAGCTTGCCTTGAACTCTCTTATTCAAGCTATTGAAGATCCCCCAGGTCTCTTTTTTCTGAAACTGTTTTTGACCCACCTCCACTCTGAGCACTTCTACAGGCCACTTCAGACAAAGTTGTTCTTTTTAAGAGTGCTTAGCTAAAAAAGAAATCGCAGCAAAAATAAAGTAGCAGGCCTATTGAACCCTGGGTGACTTAATTCCAAATAAATATGCATTTTAGTATCATTTATAAGATTCTTCCTCATAAAACAGTATAGTATTCTCAGTTTTTAGAACAGTGTTATAAATCTGTTCATAGACAAGAACACAGTCAATGTTATATTTCAACCTGAAGGCTATTTATAATAGCTTACAAATCAATGCAGACCAGGAAAATGATTAAATGCCAAGAGCAAAATATTTACCTGCCTCACCCGTTGTTTGTTTCTAATGTTTTGCTCTATAGCAGCAGTGCATAATTTGCATGAAATTGGTGGGAAATTGACTACAGGAGGGATTTGACAGTGAGGCATTCAGTCCCTCACACATAAGGCCATGGGGGAGGGTTGTCCATCCTGTATCTAGAAGCAGAGACATTATATTCCGTTGTTGTAAAAAAAAACATTTACCAGAAAGTCTTAATAAAGTGATCTTAATTTCTTTATTATTGTTCCAGATCTTTAGAAGTACCCTAGCCTTTCAATAAAAGCTTGGAACATGAGGAACATGAAAGCTATAAATCTGTTTTAGAAAAGAATAGAAGAATGGGAAAAACAAAGTCTGGTTGCAAAACTAATGTTTCTTTTATTAGATAATATCTAGGGTTATGATGCCTGTTGGTAGTCCACTAAATCAGTTGCTTAATGGTGAACCAACTTTCAAGTAAAACCCATTAACTCAGTGTATCAGCTCTAGTTGGGACTACCAAGAAGATTCAACCCTGAATGTGAAACAGTCATACATTCTAAGAATTCACTGTCTTTTTCTCTTTTCATTTAGTGTTTTTTTCCTTGGAGCCGTTCTTGTAATAGCTGCTACATTCCTATACGGTTATGATCCAAAGCCTGCAGGGAATCCTATTAAAGCATAGCAGACTTTTCCATGCCAGACCATTTTGCCAAGACTGTGCGTTAAGGACCTCAGAGTAACTCTGTATGGAGGACCATTAAGCACGGGAAAGAAAGAGTTGGTACTGTATCTGCAGAACGATATAAAATAATGGTTCATGGGAGACAAATGAGGTGAAGACAGAAAACAATGTGTACCTCTGGAAAAGAAGAGAGGCCGAAAATAAAACTTGAAGGGAACACATTGCTTCTAGTACCTGCAATTTGAAATGCTTCCAGTTTGAACTCTGAGATTAAATCAGAATGATTTACTGGCTACGAAAGCTGCAGAAATGTCCTATGCACTCTTTTTGCAAGAGCACACGACAACATATGTTGAATCATATCTGTTTTTGCAAATTGACTGTTTCATCTTAGTATGTTTTTTTTAAAACAAACAACTGCGTAAGTATCAAATCAAAAAAGAGATAAAATCTTGTTCTACCGTGATGGTTCTGATTAGGCATTCCTATTTAAAAACCTGCAAAATATGATTGAATCAATTTCATTTTCAGATTTTTAATATTTTATACAGAAAACTGAATCAATAAACAGAAATCGATGTTATAAAACATCTATATACATTTCTTAACAGTAATGACACATTTCTTTGATAAATTCCATGTGAGGGTAAATTTAATACTTTTATCATTTATAGAGTAAGTCAGCAGTGTTGTGTTGATTGTTCTGTCTATCTATCTAGCTGTTTGTCTATTTGTCTATCATGGTCAGGTCACACAAACCATGCTGACTGCACTTTTCTTATTTAAATGGAGGACACTGAAGATCTATAGAAACAAATGGAGGTGGCATAGCTTACTCATGAAATAGTATTTATTCCTATATTCGGCAAATGGCCATAATACAGTCACAGTGCCATTGCTGATACTGAATATGGGCCCGTTGGTTCTCAGAACAACTACTTTGCTGGATAAGCAAAAAAATAATATTGTAATTAAATTACAGTACATTTCGTTGCTTATGAAATTAATTTGAAAATATTTTTAAATGTCTTTTTAAAATTTGCCAAGTAACTGTTTTAAAGGTATTATCATTCCTTTTGGAGCAATGGTTATATATCATCTGTATATACTGTACTATATTTCAGAGCTTTTTTTAAAAAAATGGAGGAATTATGTAATTAAAGTAGTTCAGTCGACTGTCTAAATTCCATTTTTAGAAAACATGGTAATCTTATTAACAAAGAAATGAAGCATGTTATCGTGCAATAATGACATGCTTCTTCCTGTGAGTGGAGGTACAGCTAAGGGCCCCGTGGACACCTCCTTCTGTGAACGTGAAACTTGAAATACATTCTGAACTGAAGGCCATGTTGGGAAAAAATGTTGGATGGGTTCCAGTGGCAGATAATTGTTACCAATAGAAGAGAGATCCATTGGCTATGTGATAATCTATATGAATACACATAGGTTTGTGTGTGTGTTGTGTGCCTTGAAGTCATATGGCGACCCTACCATGGGATTTTCTTGGCAAAATTTATTCAGAGGAGCCTTCCCCTGAATCTGAGAGCATGTGACTTGCCCAAGGTTACTCAAAGGGCTTCATGGCCAAGCTGGATACCCCAAATCTGTTGTGGATAGGGCCATGCATCATGTGGCCTTATCACCACAGATTCGAAAGAAGGCAGGTTTTTAAAGGGTTTTTAAGCAGACAAGCCATAGTTTCAGTCTCATAGCCATAGTATTTTGGCAGCTTCAAAGGCAAAACATCTCGTAAAACCCCCAACATGGTGCAGAAGTATCTGCGTGATATATCTTGGCTGTTTTACATGGATTTGAATGGAAAGCTGTAGTATGTGATCCACACCCTCTTAGGAATTGATGCTGGGATGTTGTGTTTGTGACCATGGGAGGACTGCTGACAGTATGTGATTTGCCATGCAAATACATCCCTGGGTCAGCTAGGCTGTATTATAGGAACTGCTTTTTTGTAAAAGGTATTCCAGTTTAATATTGCTGGTAAATCTCTTATTAAGTGGCTTTCAAAAATATATCAAACCAAGGGGATGCATACCTGTTTAATATTGGTTTTCTCCAATCCTTTTTGCTGCAAACATACACAAAAAAGCCCTTTTTATTGTTCTTAACCTCTCTAGCAAGCCTGAGTTCATTCTGCGCTTTAGCTTTTCTGACCCTATACGTGCTTGCTATTTGTTTGAATTCTTCTTTGGTGATTTCCCCCTTTCCTCATTTCTTATACATGCCCCATTTAAAACTTAGCTCCTTTGAAAGTTCTTTAGTCATCCATCCTGGTTTCTTGAGACATCTTCCATTTTTCCTCCTGACTGGAACTGTCTGAAATTGTGCCTTCAGTATCTCCCTTTTGAGAAACTCCCATCCATCTTGAACTCCCTTCTCTTTTAGTATCCCTGACCATGGGATCACGTCCAGTATTTCCTTAGGTTTACTGAAATCACCTTTCCTAAGTCTAGAATGTGTGTCTTCTCGTTTGTTGTGATAGCAGAGCTCTGTGACAGAGAAGGCTAAATGTCTCCCAAAACTACAGTTCCCAGATTTTCATAGCAATGAACCATAGCAGTTAACGTGCTGTCAACCTGGATTATTTCTGCAGTGTGGATGCAGCCTCAGTCTAGGGTGGGAGATGAGGGAGACAATTAGAAATGTATAGGATTTGGAATGAACTAGGTTATTTTCTAACTAATCCCATATGTTCTTGCCAAGAGATCCCAGCCTTAAAAAAAGAGGAAGCAAAACAAAAATGGCATGTATCTTTTTCTATAAAAACTGGCTAGATGTAAACCATTCAAGTTCATTACTTTTTCTGAATCTCATTATTTCCATGTCCTTTTGGAATATGAGAGAGCTAAACTGATTGGTAAATAAATTCTACACGATCATGTCCACTAATACATTGAAACAATAAAAGGCAAATTTGGTGGGAAAGGAATTGGCTCTCTGTGGTTCAGGATGTTATTTCGTAGTCTTAAAATAAGCAAAAGCCCAGCTGTTGAGTCCTCCACAGGTATATAAAATCTTCATGTTAAATGCCATAAAAATTTTAAATAATGCTTTTTGAATTGTTTGTATTTTCTTTCTAGCCCAAATGCTTTTTAGAACAGGCTTAAATTGAGTATTCTGAGATTCCCTTAACAACTAACAAGTCAGAAACATTTCACAAGCACAGAAACTCTTTACGGTTTTCTAGTTTCCTACACCACAAAAAGTTCTCCAGTGCCCTGAGCCTTATATATTTGCAGAACAGAGGCTATGGCATAACTAGAATGGAAACACTGAATTTACATAACTTACATAAGTGTTGATCTGACAAGTTGCTATTGATTCAGTGAGTTTGCTGTAGGGATTTATCTGCTATAGGGATTTAAAATCTTTGTGAAAGATGCTATTAATGTTTCAGAACAAGATGAACCTGGATTTTCATCACCTTAATTTGATTATATCTGAGCCCTGGGGCCCTAGCACACTACACAGTTATAGCACAATGATTCCACTGTAACTGCCATAGTTGAATCTTATGGAATCCTGAGGTTTGTAGCTCTTTGTCAGAAAATTCAAAATACCTCCCCCCTAAACTGCATATTCCAGGCTTCCACAGGATGTTGCCATATCATTTTAAAGTGCAATGATAGTGCTATAATTATGTAGTGTGAAAGGGCTCCTGAAGACCACTTTATCAGGTAGGACCATGAGATGTATTGCCATAAGATGTAAATAACACTATAATATGCATTAATATACATTTTGAACTTTCCTTTCTACTTCTTAAACACCACATAAACTCTGGTTTCCATAAATAACTTCTAAACAGATCATCATAATGATTTTTTTGCAGCAAAGAAAATAGCAAAGAGTCTTGTAACACCTTTAAAACTAACAAATGTATTCTGGTGTAGGCTTTAGATGCACCTAATGAAGGGACTCTAGTTCAAAACACTTATTCTCTATTTTTTGTGGGTTTTTCAGGCTATGTGACTGTGTTCTGGAAGAATTTATTCCTGTTATTTCACCTGCACCTGTGGTTGGCCTCTTCAGAGAATGATGGCATGGAGGAAACGTCACCCAGGGTCATGGGGCTTCCGAGCAGACAATGGATCGCTAATTAAATAGACACAAATCCTCCTCACATATCCTGCCACCATGAGGCCTTGCTATTCACCAATACACCAACACACATGTTAACATATAAATCACTTCCTCTCAACCAAGGGTCACATATTATATATACCCCACACACCTCCATGCCACCATTCTTTGAAGATGCCAGCCAGAGATGCAGGTGAAATGTCAGGAATAAATTCTTCCAGAACACGGCCAGATAGCCTGAAAAACCCACAAAAAACTATGGATGCTGGTTGCAAAAGCCTTCACTTTTGCACTGATTCTCTAATTAGTGTGTCACTTATCAGGGTGTCACAAAACTATGGTTTGGCTGGATAATCATTGCCCTTCCAGAAGAGCCCCTTCCATTCAGGGAAAGCTTTTGATCCAGTGGGTGATCTTAAAATGGTGAAATTTGACCCTCATTCTCCCCTACTCCAGCAGTTTTCCTACTCTGTTCCAGAAGGTTCCCCTGTCCTCTGGAGCAGATTTGCAGGTATATAAAGAACTGCCGTAGATGAAAGGAGGAATAAGGTACAGTTGTCTCTTCACTTTCTGCTGGTGGGAAACAATCCATGATTTGAATACATCTAACAGAGGATTCTTTGGTATTCAAGCCTCTAAATAAATTCTATGTATTCCTATAGTTTTGTAGCAGTTAGTCCCAATACTGCCCAGAGCTAATTATAGCTTCAAGTACAAACAGAATCATGATGCACAGCCTAGACGTTTACTCCTAGTTTGGGCTCCTGTGTCACAGTTAGGACTTCTCTGACCAGCTGAGTAGAAACTCTTGTAGGCTGCATCTGCCCTGCAGAAATAATTCAGTTTGACACCACTTTAAGTGCCCTGGTTCAATGCTATGGATTTCTGGGAATTGTAGTTTTGTCAGACATTTAACTTCCTCTGTCAGGTAGCTCTTGTGCCACAACAAACTAC
The DNA here is from genome assembly GCF_019175285.1 of Sceloporus undulatus. Lineage (NCBI taxonomy): Eukaryota > Metazoa > Chordata > Lepidosauria > Squamata > Phrynosomatidae > Sceloporus > Sceloporus undulatus. Next base: position 110,694,259 of record NC_056525.1, read on the forward strand.
AAATCCCAGGATTCCACAGCATTGGACCATGGTAGTTAAAGTGTTGTCAAACTGGATTATTTCTGCAGTGCGGATGCAGCCATAGCTAAGTAGAGTTCTGTCATTCAAAAGCTTTGTTAACATGAAGAAAGACATATGTGAGGCTCCACAATACTGACATGGGATAAACTCAGAGAACAGCCATTTTCATCCCACATATAGGGTACCACAGATGCCCTGGGTTGTAGTTCATATATTTGGAGTGAGGATCAGGTAAAGTTAATTTTAGAAATACTGGAAGGTTTGGAGGAGTTTTTAAAAAGTCTGAACAATACTGGCTGAGATCCTATATCAGGGTTGCATAGCGTAAATCACTGCTTATGGAGTTACATGTTGATAGTAGTATACAACCCTTGTGTTGAATGGCAACATTGCACAAATAAGTGCACACTTGAATACAAAATCAAAGGCACACACCCAGCTGTACACACAAGGGCACTGCAAACATTTCACTTTCACAACATTAAACTAAATGCAGACTTTCTGCATGAGATATAAATATCCAGCTACTTCCACGCAGGAACTTTTGCATATGTAAGACATCAACAGGCTTCCAGCCACTGCTCTGTGTTAGGATAGCCAGGCTTCAGGATTGCAAGGTCCAATTACTAGATCCTTGAGGTCCATCAGCTGGAGCATGATGCAAAATGCACTCTGAATTACAGTGCACCCATGTCATATGCGAGTGCCTTTTACACGGCTTTCGGTTTACACTGAAGGCCACACAACGGAAGTTGCAATGGCGTGTGTGCCATGCACAACCCTCATTATTTTCAATGGGACTTGAGCATACGTGCTATTTGCCTTACACAGAGGGGTCCAGAACAGATCCCTGCATAAGGCAAGGGTGCACTGTATATACTTCTGATCCCAGAAGTTTCTGTTGATGGTGGGAACTGAATAGACATCACAGTCCTTTCACAGAGAAATCCACTCCTGGTTAGTATAGATTTGATAGAGGTGGTTACAGAATTTGGAATTTATATTCCATATAGTTAACACAGGAGTATTAGCATTGTGAGATACTCACAGTTGGGGCCCCTAATTCAGGTATTGAGATTCACCAACCATTCCTAGACAGGGTCACACTCCCCTTAAAGGACTGTGTTCCTGTTGCTCCAGATGTCAAATCAGGTAAATGCGACAGTCAGGAGTGCATGTTGTCAACTTCGGATCCTATGCCAGCTGCATCCTTTCCTGGAACTGGGGGACCTAGAAACTGTGGTACATGCACTGGTAACCTCACAACTCGATTTCTGCAATGTGCTCTACATGGGGCTACCCTTGTGCCTAGTCCAAAAA
>NC_056525.1:110698599-110763411 GCF_019175285.1 Sceloporus undulatus
GGGCCTCTGGGCCCCACAACAAACTCCAACTCCCAGAATTCCATAGCAGAGAGCCAGACAAAGAATTAAAGCGCTGCCAAACCGGGTTATGTCTCCACAGCACTTAGGAATTGAAGCCACACCGCAACAAACAAATAGGGGACTTTCTAGGGGAGTGTCATTGTTAATATTGCTTCAAATGACAGCAATGAGAAGCTTAGAAACTAGGGTCTGAATCCTTGCTCAGCCATGGGAAAGTCACACTCTCTCAGCCTCCTCAGAGGATGGCCATGGCAAGCCTCCTCTGGGCAAACCTTGCCAAGAAAGGCCCATGGTAGGTTCACCTTAGGATCGCCATGAGAATATCTCGGTCCTCCAGGGAACGTTAACCAAAAGCTGCACTGAAAGACCTGGAGATCCCTAGAGAGAATACCCTACTAGGCATTGTAGCTCCTCCAGAGCACTTCTATGGCCAGTGCCTGTTGGACATTGACCACAGAGTTGCGCCGGAGGACCTAGAGATTCCTAGAGAGCGGTATACCAATGGGCAGCTGATACAACCATTATACTCGGGCTAAACATGTGTCAGAAAGGAAGCGTTGCTGACAGTTTAGTAACACACCATGACAGTCCCTTGTAGGAGGACTTGTTGCAGAAGATGTGGATATGAAACACGCAGCAGTTTCGGGAACCTAAATGGTGGGAAGAGCGGTTGCAGCGAGGAAGGCCTTTGGTTTAAGCATCACTGGAAAAGGAAGCCTGTGTTTTAATCTGAAAGGTTGCAGGAGGAGATACTGTATGTACAAAATCAGTGCTTCTCTTTCTGCTTCTGCAGAAATAATCCAGTTTGAGACTGCTTTAAATGCTCCAGCTCAATACAAGGGAATCCTGGAACTGTAGTATCATGAGACATTTACCCTTCTCTGTCAGAGAGATCCCTGGTGCCACAATAAACTACAGTTCTCAGGATTCCCCAGGGCAGTTAAAATGGTCTCAAACTGGATTATTTCTTCAGTGTGTTTTGGACTTAAGGAGAGACTTGTGACGGGGATGCCTCACCCTGCCATGGCGTCTCCCTTCTTGCCTTTGGGGAGCTGTTTTGGCTCAGAGGCTTCGGTTTGTAGACTTTGCTTTAGTTTGTTCCTAGGCTTTGTTTCCATTTTGTGCCACTTGTGGCATGTGTGGAAGCTACAAGTTCCACCTTGATTTTAGGAGGCTGTTTACATCTAATCCTCAGTTGTTTGGGGGAAGGTTAGGGTGGATTTTCCCATTACCACTTGCTTGCTTGGCCACCACTGGAGAATTGTTTCATGACTGTTTTCTACACTGAGGCAGTCATGCTGGAGTCACAAAGGTGCACATTTATTCACCCATTGTGTGTTCTTTACTGTCTCTGAAGCCATCTGGTAGCTCAGATATTATTAGTCTTGGTGGTGGTGTGGTCTACCGTACCAAGTGCTATAATAGTTAAAAGGTTCAAGTCACTTTAGAACAGTTAAAGGGTGGTGTGTGTGTGTGTGGGGGGGGGAGAAATGTAAAGTTCCTGTCAGTAAGTAAAGCTACATCTCCCTCCAAGAATAACAAGATGAATTTCAACAGGGGTAATTGTAGGGTGAGCCAGCGTGGCATAATGGTTGGCCTGCGTCTGTGGAGACCAGGGTCCGATTCCCAGCTGAGCCCTGAAACCCACTGGGCAAGCCTCAGAAGATGGCAATGGCAAACCCCCCCTGAACAAATCTTGCCAAGAAAACCCCATGATAGGGTCAGAAACTACTGGTAGGCACACAACAACAATTGTAAGGGACTGTATGTATATAGGAGAAATTAAATACACAAATATGGCAAGAGTGACACTTAGATTGAAACCAGTATGTGTGAAAAAAGACTGAGGGGTGTTAGTGGAGCCCAGTCTAAACACTAGTCAACAGTGGGATGCAGCAGCCCACAAAAACCCAATGCAATTCTGGGCTTCAACAACAGGGGCATAGTGTCCCAACTGAGGGAAGTCTTGTGTCACTCTATTCTGCATTGGTCAGACCTCACCTGGAATACAGTGTCCATTTCTGGACACCACCATTCAAGAAGGGTATTGACAGGCTGGAACATGTCCTGCGAAAGGTGAGCAGGATCATCACATGTCTGCAAATTACCCTTTTGAGGAACAATTTAGGAAGCTGAGTATGTTTAGCTTGGAGAAGAGAAGATCAAGAAATGATATGATAGCTATTTGTCAATATCTGAAAGGAAGGTGGAGCAAGCTTGTTTTCTGCTGCTCCTGGGGCTAAAAGATGAAGCAGTACATTCAGATTACAAGAAAGATTCCACCTGAACATTAAGGAGAACTTTTTACTGTAAGATCCGTTCAGCAGTGGAATCAATTGGTTTAGAGGGTAGTGGATCTCCAGCTTTGAAGGTCTTTAAATAGAGGTTGGATGGGCATCTTTCAGGATTGCTTTAGTTGTAGATTCCTGCATGGCAGGAGATTGGGCCAGGTAGCCCTTCCGGTCCTTTCCAATGCTAAAATTCTGTCCTTCTGCAATTCTAGTATTTAGATTTCTTGTTCTTAATAGCACTTTTGTGATGTGAATTCAGCTCTGTCTGGTTGGAACTTTTTGTTTTTGTGTCTGTGTGTGCTTGTTTGTTTTTTGAATTTGAGCAAGGACAGTTTCTGAGACAACTGGTGTGGCTTAATTAGTGACTGATTTGAGTCTGAGTTCATTTACTTAGTTGGCCATGAATCCAGAATTGGAATCTCAAACCCATGACTACACCAGTATTATTATTTTCTGTGATTAAGATATAAAGCATGAAGAGTACCTGTGTGCAGGTGTCCTCACGTATCAGTCAGTTGCCACCAATTAAAGTCCCCAGTGAGTGTATTCCTGAATCTTTAGGGACAGGTCTCCTGTTTACACTCTTGGCTGGATGTGAAGCAGTTTTTAGGGTGGATGTTACTATCTGAGTCTCAGCTGATTCTGGTGATTGTGGCTTTTCAGGTGGGATGTTCCAGTTTGTACCTTCAAGTGCAAGGAAATTTCTTGTGCACATTAATAGCACGTTGATTTGAGAAGAGTTCTGGATTTCAGTATCCTGTTTAGTAGATAAATCCATGTCTTACCATTGATGTGGTTGACACTTTTCTTTGAAGGAGTAAATAACGTTATCTTAAAATATCCTGTTTGTAAAAAGTAAATAACAGGTCAAGATATTACAAATTTTTTGAAGAAAAAGGGTAGAATATTTGACTTAAAAATAACCCTGTGGAATGTTTTGACATGTAATTAATTATATTTAAAGCTTATTTTTAGAATATTGTATATGCATATATAATTTTGCTTAACTTTGAGAACTAGTTTTCACATAGGTAGAACAGTTGCTCAATTCCACTGCTTTTCACCATTTTAGAAACATCATCTGTGTTTTACAAAATCACATTTAAAAGATTCTCTTCCATATACTTCACTTGTTTCTAAATCAAAAACATGTGGTGCTCCAGATTTTGCTCAATTGGAAATCCCTTGCCATTGGTTTTTTGTGGGGTTTTTGGGCTACGTGGCCATGTTCTAGAAGAGGCGAAACGTCAGGAATAAACTCTTCTAGAACATGGCTACATAGTCCGAAAAACCCACAAAAAACTAATATCTGGAAGGCTATACTGTACATTGTGTACTCCTACTCTAAATATTATTTCCACACTGAAGAGTTTAGCTGGTGCCATTTGAAACAAGGATGTTGGGTTACTTGTATCAGACTGAACTATGTGACCATGTCTGCAGGAGTTTAAAAATACCCAAGTTGAGTTTGCTATGTTTGGGGCTATACAGCCAGCTTTTAAGCTGCTTATTTCCATTTCAGATGGCATTTCAGATGGCATACCTTGGGATTGCGTGCCATTCTTTCACAAAGAATAATTAAGACAAAGCCCTATTGTGTTTTAGGGTTTTTAAATCAGCTGGGATTAGATTTATAAACAGAAATAGAAAATAGACACAGGCAGGTCTTAGTACAGAAACTGGTTATGATGGTGGTAGCTACCACTACCTTTCCCTCTAAAGCTGGGACTTAAGGCAGTTTACAACTCAAAGCAAGTACAGTATAGTTAAAACATGCACAAAAATCAAAATTAAAATGGACTTAAATTATGGACAACTAAAACCAGTGTAAACCTGACAATTAAAAATACTGTATGTGGGTTTTGGAACATGATGTCTTGAAGCACAGATGTGTTCTCTTCATAATGTTTGTTATTGTTAAATCAAAAGGAGAATCGTACATATCTCCAACACTTGTTGAACTGCAATTCCCAGCATTCCTTGCTGTTAACTGTGTAACCTAAGACTTTTAGGGGATTGAAGTTTAGCCACCCCTGGAGGATTGCATGATTCCCACCCCTTTTATAGTTGCTAAGCAGTCAGGACATGATGTCTTGTTGATTGAATTGCACTGAATGGAACAGTTTTGATAGCGCTGGCACCTTGCCCAAAAAACATGTACACTTTGGACCTGACGTTTGGGGACCTTCTGGAGATTGCCAGTGCCTTTATGAGAATGGTTGCGTTAAAACAGATCAGAGAAAAGATACAGGTTTAAGTATCAGTCTTGGGTTCGGTGTTTCTGCCTAAAACGATCCACGTTTCCTGACTTTGATTCAACTTTGCAAAGAGTTACAGAACAAGTTCTCCTCTTTATCTACTTCCTCCTGTGTATGTTCGTTCGTCTTTTTCAAACTGTTGTTGCAACTGCTGGAACTGGAATACAAATTTTAGATACTATAGACATCCGTTTCAAGGGTCGCCCCCTCCCCCCCTTTTTTTGGTAGCCAATGTCAGGTTTCTAAACAGTAGGCCAGCCTGAACTTGTGACGAATCTGTAAATTATTGTTAAAGTGTTTTTCGTTTCTTCCTCCAAAGAATCTGGGCAATTGGCTACCTGTGATGTTTGTAACCCTTGTTATGTTGCCAGTAAAGATAGTACCAGTTCCAACCTAGTGCTCTATTCTACCTGGAAGACATTGTTGTTCAGAAAGCTATTTTTTCTGTCCTTGAAGAGATGAGTCAGATAGTGGCAATAGGACACCAGACTGGGCTGTCACAGGTGGCCATGGTACATGTCAAGAATAGATGGCACACTTTACATGTAGATATGCCCAGGTTGAACCTGCTTCACTGCTAATTTATAGAGCTATGCTAGCAAGGTCAGGAGAATGTTTGTCTGTGATGCTAACAGAACCAGTATCAGATGTGGTTCAAATGTACCAACATACCATGGCTTGGTATTATGAAGATGTAGCTCATACATTCCTTCTCTCATGAGAAGTTCATAGCTTGTCTTTTTCCTGCCTTGACCAAGATGTTACTTTGCCAGTGTAGACCAGAAGATTATATTTTAGCTCAAAAGTGTGTAGGAGGAGGGAGCATACAAGTGGAGTTACCTTGTGTTTGCATCTTCATGTGCAGCTTGACTACTCAGTCCCTTCATGAATAGTAGCACTTTTGTTTATAGACATTGGTGGCTTTTGTGTTATTACATACAACTGTCATGATCAGTTGAATGTGGAAATAAACATGGGTAATGATGCTTTGTTTTTCAGTTAGTGTGTTATTCTTTCAAGTGCTGCTATTAAGAAATGTTCTTGTCATTTATGTTTAGCTTTTTAGTGCTTACTAATCTTACTATTCCACACTGAATGAACGCTATCCAAGGTACACTAAACATATCATAATTTTAAAATAGCCGAATATGCTATAGTTCATGGCAGTACTGTATGAATTCCTGGCCTATTTGTTTAGAGTAGGCCATTAGTTATGACCTATACAGCTTAGGTCTAGACCTCTTCAAAGACCGCATCTCCCCACGTGAACCTGCCAGTCCTCTTAAAATCTTCAGGGGAAGGCTTTCTCTCTGTGAGCCTCTTAGTGGCTGTTTCCACCCTTTGAAACTCCCTCCCACAAGAAGGTAGGCTGGTTCCCTCCCTGCTCTCACCTTTTCTTTTCAAGCAGGCTTTTAATATGTAACTGTACCCATGGAGGCTTCTTATTGGGGTGTTTGCTTTTGTCTGTTTTTAAAGTATCTTTTGTGAGCTGCCTTGGGTCCAATTTAGGAAAAGGCCACATATTAAATAAATAAATCAGTTTAAGGAAATGTGCTGTACAGATTTTGTATGTATCAGGAGGTGAATAAACTTTAGATCGTTTTGGCAAGGGCTTAGAAGTTACAGTTCTAGGATCTTTGTTACTAGATATATGAAACTACTTTGATATTCTGAAATATTTTACATGCCACCTTCAGTGGCTTAGTTGTTTGCAAAATCCTCTTGACTTCTCAGAAAGAAGTGTTACAGGATGCTGGCTTATACCACACGTTACATCTTTCTCACTTTGTTTCAGACCAGTGTCTTTGATATTTTCCTCTTACAAGAAGAAGGAAGTATGAGGGGTGCTTTTAGCCAGAGCGCTCCACTATATTGCATGAGCATGTGCTGGAGGTGTCAGTGTGCCTGAACACATCCAGTAGACCAATGCAGGAGGCAGAGCACATATAACTAACGGGGAGTAATTTTAGTGCTGTATTTGCTACCTTTCTTTACATGTGTATACAGCTGGCCCTCCTTATACACTGATTTTTTATTCACCGATTCAAGCATCCACAGCCTGAAAATATTCAAAAAAGTATAAATTTCAAGTATCAAACCTTGATTTTTCTATTTTATATAAGGGACACCATTTTACTATGCCATTGTATTTAATGGGATTTGAGCATACATGGATTTTGTTATTCACGGGGGTTCCTGGAACCAAACCCCACAGTTAACAAGGGTCCACTGTATATGAAACTCAACAAATGTAGGCTAGCTTTGATAAGCTAGCATGCCAGGTGCATATTTTGTGTTGCACCTTTGAAAGCCAGGGTGAGATCATATACAAAAAGATTTTTTAAATGGGCAATAATGTGCCAAACGTACCAGGGCACCCTCTACCATCTTGTTCTTATTTGGAGCTAGTTACAAGAGTCCGGGCTATATGGGTTTTCTGAACCTCTTTTCCTGGGGGAAGGGCAGAACTGTTCCTCCCCTCACCAGCATTAAAGAGAAAGCTAAGGCTTATCTGATTTTCGGGAGTCTGCCTTCCATCCACCATTGTGGGCAGAAGGGATGAGATAGTCACTTTCTGTGTAAATCTTTCTGTCCTCTAGAGAAACAGCTAAAGCCCTCCAGCTGTTGCATCTTTGTACAGTACTCCCTTTATGGGAAGAAGAGGTTATGTGGAGCTGTGATGTGAACTGTGTCTGTTTAACTGCGATTTTTCTTTGCCATGTAGATGTAGAACTTAGTCTGTAGTTTTGGAATTTAGATCATCAGGTTCTAGTTTACTCTGCTGGAGAAACCCCCAATAATACATCCATTAAAATGCTCCTTTTTATTTTACGCATTTAATACAAAATTGGATGCTTTTGTGATGTGTGTACTTACTCACAGCTCACTTCTATTTAATGTATAGTTGAAAACCTGAAGCAATCAAGATTTTCAGTTCTTAATATTTTCTCCAATAGGATTTTGTTGAAGAAATGAAGTAAATTAGAAAACTTAACACACATATCGGATACAGTGGTCCCTAGATGCAGTGGTCAGTAATAATCACTCCTAGACATTAATGTTCATCCCTTTCATAAAGGTGCTTTACCTTAACCATCATTTTAGCAAAGGACTATGGCAATCTTCTTAGTCAGGGGTGAGGAAATTCTGGCCTTCCCAATGTTACTGAATTCCAACTCCCAGAGTTCCTCACCGTTGGCCATACTAACTAGGGCTGATGGCAATTGCCATTCTGGAGGACCTCGTTTTGTCAGCCCCTAAGGCATTCTTCAGTTTTGTGCTGCTTGCCCTATCATACTGCACATCGCTGTGTGGTTGAGAAATTGTCTTCGATGGGTAGTGGATGATCGGTTTTTGCTTATACAGTCGGCCCTTCTTATACACGGATTTCTTATACACTGATTCAAGCATCCGCAGTTTGAAAATGGTCCAAAAAAGTATACATTTCAAATATCAAACCTTGACTTTCCATTTTTTGTAAGGGACACCATTTTGCTATGTCATTATATTTAATGGGACTTGAGCATCCACGGATTTTGTTATCCACGGGGGATCTTGGAACCAAACCCCAGCTTATAACAAGGGTCCACTGTATTTTGTTCTCCTGGGAAATTCAATGAAAATATTCACAAAGGACAAGCATCAGATCTTTAGCGGGGCTATTTAGGAGGTAGCATATCTGTTCATTGTAGAAATTCTTCATGTCGGTGTAATTGTATAGAAAATTTTACAGCATTAATGTTTACCCTGTGGCTACATTCAGCTATAACTCTAAAGACTGATTTGGTTTTAAGTGCCAAGGGCACCAAGCCTCATACCCTTCTGTCTTCTCCATTATACATTTTGGATTTCTCTATTCATGTTCCTTAATAAATATTCACGTCCCACTATAGCAAGCCATTGCTTATTAATATACTGGTTTGATCTTATTTGAATAGCAAAGTTTGGCTGACCAAACTGTTATTTGTGGATTTGTGGTGGTAGAACCATGATTTCTCCACCAAGTAGCTGGTTTACATTTCTAAACTCTGCTGACTGTGGGTGATGGTTTAGTTAGACAAGATCAGCTTGTCTGGAGAGAAAGAGGTTGGCGGGTGCTGCTTTGGACAGGAATGATAGCTGTTTTACGTCTTTGTATTCATTCCCTCCTCCTTGTAATTAGCATTTTTGTACATTACCTATTAAACACTCAGTTATAATCATATTTCTTCTTTTTAGCCTCAAGGAATAGGTTCGCCTAGCGTCTACCATGCTGTGATAGTTATATTTTTGGAATTTTTTGCTTGGGGACTCCTGACAGCACCTACTTTAGTGGTAAGTAGTACTTTGCTTTGCTTTTTGCTTAACAAATTTTAAAAGTTTACTTCAGTTGTTGTCTGGCTCAAGTGAGCAACATCAGTCATTAGTTTAGTTTGGACTTGTAGAATTCCTGGCGTTTATAGCCATGGAAGCAAGTGATGGCCATATATTCACACCAGTGTCTTGGCCCCTACCTTCCTTGATGCTAGAAGTTGCATTTTAGATCCTGATTAGGAAAGTTTATTGTGCTTTAAACCAAGATGTGAATAATTGGGAGGATATGTGTGGGTAGGGAGTGTATGGCCCTGTTGCTCACTTTCACTAACTAAACCATAATTTTGCAAACTGAGGATTGTGCATCCTCAGTACACTAGAAATCATCTTCTATGATTCAGTAAATTTATGCAATGACCTTTGGTCAAAAGCAGTAAAATTTGATTGATTCAGTAAATTGTCTTTACTGAAGAGATTTGCAGTAAAAACATATAGAAAAGTGTTAATTTGCCACCTTATCATTCTGATCTTAGGCCTGCATTTTTGTAAACCATTTGCATCGAAAACAGTTAAATTTGCCACTAAATAACTGTACAGTCAGCCCTTATTATATGTGGTCATCCGCTGATTGGAGCATCTGCAGATGGCACCGCCCCATTCTCCCCGGTGGCAGTGTGTGCACATGGCCATGCCAGTGTGACCATGCGCACATCACACAACCATTGTAAACAATGGGACTTGAGGTACCATAGGTTTTGGCATCTGAGGGAGAGTCTGGAAAGGAACCCCTGCAAATACGAAGAGGCAACTGTACTTAAGAGTTGGTGACAGTAGTAGAGTAGGTGCAAGTGCGGAGGACAGCTATGTCTCCTAAGCATACAGGAGCAAAAGGTAGGGTTTCACAAAGTAAAAATAAAAGAAAATGTAAGAAATGAATCAATGTTTTGTTTACCTTCCAATATTGTGACTTGTTGTTATTCATGTATTTGGCAAAAGATGTTATATGTGTGCAGAGGACATTTCATTATAGTGAGATTTGTACTCAGGCAAGCATTTTGTTCTCAAAGAAATATTCATGTAATATGTTCCTGGAAAACTAGCTCATTATGTATTTGGTGAAAGGTTTAAACAAATATACTTGTCTTTGAAAATGCTTCCTCATCTTACTATGAAATAAAAATTATAGTTGGTAGTTTATGACTTTAGTTCTTAGCTAACTTCAGTAGCAAGGATAAACATAATCCTTGAGAGCAGGGATGGGGAATACATACACCTCCCTCCTGTTTTAGTCAACATGGATAATGGTGAAGAATAATGAGAATAAGGAGCCTTGGTGGCGCAGTGGTTAAATGCCTGTACTGCAGCCATTCACTCAAAACCACAAGGTTGCAAGTTCAAGACCAGCAAAAGGGCCCAAGCTCGACTCAGGCTTGCATCCTTCCAAGGTCGCTAAAATGAGTACCCAGACTGTTGGGGGCAAATTAGCTTACTTGCTAATTAGCTTACTTGCTGTTCACCACTATGATCTTTGGAATAGCGGTATATAAATAAAACAAATTATTATTATTATTATTAACTGCAGTCCAGCTTCATCCACAGTCCAATATACACCTGTCCCTGCATTCGAGAATGCATTTCTGTAGTATACAAGCTCTTTTACTCAAACAATAAAAGCATGTGAGCCTGAATGCTCTTTTTAGTCCTGACTGCAGTAGACCCATTGAATCAGTGGGATTTGCTTCTATATTGACTAACCATTCAATAACTGTCCCAGTGCGTCTCCTTGAGTTAGGAGCAACAAGTATTCAAGCCATGAATACGTTTAGAACTTCCAGTGACAACCTCCTCTGACTGCACAGTTCAAATATGTTTTTGGTCAGTGAATTTCTTGAAAACTACATTCTTGTACTATGAACTGCAGAGGGAAACATCCAAGCATTTAAATTTGAGTGAAAACCAGCTTCTCATGTGAGGGTTTTATAATCTATTTGAACATTGCCACAGTTAACCCCTAGGTATTCTCACCAATCCTATTTTTTTATTTCTGTAGATTTATGCTTTGCCTATCCAGTAAACTATAAGACTTGATTTTTCTTTCAAATTAATTTTGTGAAGCACCAAGAATACACAATCTCAAATTCTGTGTGCAGAAAAGACCTACAGAATCACATGACTGCAAATTCTGCAGGGTGTGCCAAAAAAGATAATGGGGTTAACAAGCAAATTCTTGATTAATGTTTATTCCTGTATGTGCATAGTAGCTGATGCTTATTGTGTACTGTTCTGTAGTCATAGAAGAAGATCTGCACTTGTTATCCAAATGGCATGTTATACTAACTCTTAAAAGTTTTCCTGTGCTGAAATTCTGTGGGCGTGGGCTGCACATCTAAAAGGCTAGAGAAATGGGACTTCTGCCACATGAGGACATGCCTCATGGTTGCAGGTTTTTTGCCTAATGTGGGTTTTAGGTGCCTCAGCAGTTGCAGGTTTTTTATTAGAAACATATTCCTATTGGAGTACTACAGTTCACTATGTATTATGTTGTAAAGCTGCAACCTCTAAAGTAGAAATAAGCCATTCTTCCCCTTCTTTTCCCCTTCTTACATGTAACATTCCCATGTACATAACAGATACCGATACGCTTTTTTCAGTGCTACATTAGCATTGCCAATCACTTTTTGCTATGAAGGGAATCAGACTGTATGTTCAATTTTTATAAGTTCTCCACTAATATGACATGTGCATAATTATTTTACAGGTTCTGCATGAAACCTTCCCAAAGCACACATTTTTAATGAATGGCCTAATACAAGGAGTAAAGGTAAGATCAAACAAGTGGTTTATGCCTAAAATACCCTACATCATCTGATCTCAGTGTGCCACTCTTCTATAATTTGCTTTCAGAAATCTCTCCATTAGTATTCAGATATTCCTGAGTACACTTTCGCAACACACAAACACAAATGACCCATACAGATCCTATCTTGTCAGTTTTGCAACATCCTTCCCATAAGATAATACTTGCTCTCCAACATTCTGTTGTATGTCAGAAACAGTTTCTTTTCCATTTATCCATATTTAAACATTCCTGTCATCCTAATCTTCTCCTTCATTGGCCACAGACTGCCACCACCACTTTAAACTTTCTCCTGAGTTTGCTGTTCTGGAAAGATTGCATGTTTAACTTGCTCTTCAGTTTCAGTTGAATGGAATGACAGTCTAATGCCAAAGGTACACATTATATCATTGTTGAGTCGGTAACTTTGTCTTATTACGGAGATTATTTCATTGCCTTGAAAATGGCTCAGTAACTTGTAGAGTGTGCTGCCAGTTACGCTGGGGATTCAAAATGTTGAATCAGTCTTATGTCTGTCAATCCTGCCATTGACTGTCTTTATACAAGACCCTGTGCACTGAAGACATTCTTGTGTCTTTTACCCATGACAAAGTTATAGGCTAAATTGGTTTCATTCTCCATCCCATCTACATAGATTCAACTCCTTTTACAACTACACGAGAAACTGTAGCCCACAATTTGACATACTAACATAAAACAGCAGCATGAGTTCTGAAGGTAGTCTGATAGAGATCTAGTGTATTGCTATTTTTTCCTAAAGGATTGCTAGGAATTCTTCTGGTGCTGCACTATTTGGGAGGAAAGCAGTGGGTGGGGAGAAGAATATCATTTGAAAAGCTTGCCTGTCACTTCCACAGTTTGCCTCTTTCAGGTCTTCTTATCATTGACACATTCCTTACTGTTGGCTCCCCTAGAATACAACTTTCCTGGCTTAAAAAGCAGACCAAGTGGTAGATACAATAGCAGATAGATCTGTAACACCGTAACAGCTCCTAGCCCACCTATCCGCACATTGCTTTGGGTGTGTATCAGGGTATTAAGCCTTTCTACTCCCCCCCCCCTTTTCAGTGTGTGTGTGTTTCTTTCACTTAAAGTATTTATATTTATTTCACAGGGCTTATTGTCTTTCCTGAGCGCCCCCTTGATTGGAGCTCTGTCTGATGTTTGGGGCCGAAAATCCTTCTTGCTGCTAACAGTATTTTTTACCTGTGCACCAATTCCACTTATGAAGATCAGCCCATGGTTAGTGTTCTGTTTTCCATTAGGTCTTGGCCATGGTAGTTCTGTGCATTTGATGTAAGTCTAGTTTAAATGTCAGCTTCTTCAGTTTGTTTTGACTGTTGTTGTTCAAGCTCGGATTGGTCCTTTTGGCAGAGTGCCAGATCACTTACCAATGAATGCATTGTGTGTGGCATAGAAAATTGTCCTTGGCTTCCTTGCTTGTTTTGCTCTGGGCAATACTGGAGAATAATAAGGAAACACTGTTGTTTTTGGTACACTTCAGGCTTTCCTGGAGTCCATTCTCTGGGCATAAAGTACAGATCTAGTTGGTGGGACTCTGAGATTTCTCTTTCTTCAGCTTTCTGTACAAGATTTTGTCACAGGGTTTCTTTTCATACCGAAAAGATATAGAATCATAGAATTGGAAGAGACCAGAAGGGCCATCCAGTCCAACCCCCTGCCATGCAGGAACTCTCAATCAAACCATCCAGCCTCTGCTTAAAGACCTCCAAGGAGGGAGACACCACTACTCTCCGAGGGAGTGTGTTCCACTGTTGAACAGCCCTTACTGTAAGGAAGTTCCTCCTAATGTTGAGGTGGAATCTCTTTTCCTGGAGCCTGCATCCATTATTCTGGATCCTGTTCTCTGGAGCAGCAGAAAACAAACTTGTTCCCGCCTCAATATGACATCCCTTTAAATATTTAAACAGGGCTATCATATCACCTCTTAACCTTTTTTTCTCCAGGCTAAATATCCCCAGCTCCCTAAGTCGTTCCTCATAGGGCATGGTTTCCAGACCCTTCACCATTTTAGTCGCCCTCCTTTGAACACACTCCAGTTTCTCAATGTCCTTTTTGAATTGTGGTACCCAGAAGTGGACACAGTATTTCAGATGGGGTCTGACCAAAGCAGAATATAGTGGCACTATTACTTCCCTTGATCTAGACACTATATTTTTATTGATGCAGCCTAAAATTGCATTGGCCTTTTTAGCTGCCGCATCAAACTGTTGACTCGTGTTCAACTTGTGGTCTACTTGGACTCCTAGATCCCTTTCACATGTAGTTTCATTCAGTCAGGTGTCCCCCATCCTATATCTGCATTTTATTTTTCCACTCTAAGTGCAGTACCTTACATTTCTCTGTGTTGAATTTCATTTTGTTAGCTTTGGCCCAGCTTTCTAGTCTATTCAGGTCATTTTGAATTTTGATCCTGTCCTCTGGTGTATTAGCTATTCCTCCTAATTTGGTGTCATCTGTGAATTTGATAAGTATGCTCCCAATTTTGTCATCTAAGTCATTGATGAAGATGTTATTATTATTATTAAACTTTATTTCTAGAGAGCTGTAATTATACACAGTGCTGTACAGAGTCGGTAAAATTAAGGAGTAAATATAAAAGCCTGCCCAAGGCGTACACTCTAAGATAATAACAATTAAATAGAGGAATAGATAAAATTACCATGTAGAAAAGTAAAGACAACTTAAAAACATCAAATATAAAAGTAGATCACATCACATCAAACATTATCAGACAGCCAGATGACAATCACAAATTCCCTGAGAACGCTTCCCTAAACAATATGGTTTTCAGCTCAGCCTTAAAGCAGGTTAGGGAAGTGATGAGCCATGTATGCAGAGGAAGAAGGTTCCAGGAATGAGGGGCAGCAAGAGAGAAGGGACGGATCCGGGATGGGGCAGAGAAAATCCTGGGTTGAGAGAGTAGACTTTGGCTACCAGAGCGGAGAGTGCGAGTAGGGATGTAGGGAGAGAGAAGATCAGTTAAATAAAGAGGGGCCAGCCCATGCAGGGCTTTAAAAGTGAGTAGCAAAAGTTTGTACCTGATGCGGAAAGGAAGAGGGAGCCAGTGAAGGGAAGACAACAGAGGGGAGACATGATCATAACGGCGAGCGAGTGAAATAACGAGTGCAGCTGAATGCTGAACAGAAGTTAATGGGTGGAGGTGAGAGAGAGGAAGCCCTGCCAGGAGGAGGTTACAGTAGTCTAGTCGTGAGACCACTAAGGCATGGACCAGTGTCTTTGCAGTAGAAGCTGAGAGATGTGGACAGATTTTGGCGATATTATAGAGAAAAAATCTACAGACTTTGGCTGTAGTCTGGATCTGGGGGATAAATGACAAAGAGGAGTCAAAGATGAAACCAAGACTACAGGCTTCCTGGACCGGCTGGATCGAGATGTTATTTTTTTTTAAATATTTTTATTAGATGTAGATTGGAAGTTACAAACAAGCTATTTGTCATTGTTTATCGTCATCAATCTTATACAGTGGTACCTCGGGATACGAAATACCCAGGTTACGAATTTTTCGGGATACGAATAAATCCCATAGGGATTTATTGTTTCGGGTTACAAAAGTTTTTTCGGGTTACGAAAAAACTCCGGCGCTGTTTTAAATGGAGCCGCGGCAGAGCCGCGGCTTTTTTCCCCATTAGCGCCTATGGCAATTCGGCTTACGAAGGTTTTTCGGGTTACGAAATTAGCCGCGGAACGAATTAATTTCGTAACCCGAGGCACCACTGTATATCATGTTATATACAGAAAACAAAACTAGTAGTTTAACAACCAAGACATCCTCTTGTTATTCCCCCCCCCCCCCTATTTACAAAAAGAAAACAGAAAGGAAAAGAAAAAATAGAAGAAGAAAAAAGATAAAAAGAGTGTAATAATCCCAGACAACAGAAGTGTAATATTTAATAAAAAGATAAACCCCTCCTTCCCCCTATCCCATCTATAGTTGTTTTTTTTTTTCACTTGACAATCATTTGAGCTTTTTCTCCAGAGAATTTCTTTACCTATAGCAGACTCTTCATCTGCTTCTTCAAATTACCTGACCTGTGTTTCAGTTTATATACAAATTATCTTTGTATATATATGTAAATAGTTATTTACTATGGACCAATGCTTAGTTTCTTCTATTGTTCATTTTGATTAATCTGACTTAACCAATATGTGAACTTATATTAATTGTGGTGTAAAATAATGAATATAGTATCTTAATGTACTGGCCGTAAATCAATAAGACCCTCAGAGGAGGATATTCCTTAAGAAAGAATTGAAAATGAATAATAATAATAATAATAATAATAATAATAATAATTGTGTGTGTGTGTGTATATATATATATATTATATATATATTTTCCCCCTCCCATCATTTCTAATTTATAAGAATTGCTATTCCTTTTGTATTCTCATTTTCAATTCTTAATATCTTTATATTTTATAACTTTTTACTTCATTAAGATGTCCGTACTTATGACCAATATTTTTCACAAAAGATTTTAAAATTATTCCAATCATTGTTTGTTTTTTCAGCTTCATTTCCTCTTATAATGTTTGTTAACCTGTCCAATTCCAGCATTTCTGTAGATTTTTTCAGCCAGTCATCTATTGAGGGGATTTCTTTATTTTTCCACATTTTTGCATATACAATTCTTGCAGCAGCTATCAGATACAATAAGATCTTCAGATGTTTCCTTTCTTCTTTACTTTCCAAAATACTTAGTAAAAATAGTTCTGGTTTAAATTGAATTTGTGTACCAAGAATTTTCTGTATTGAGTTATGTACTACCTTCCAATATTTATTTGCTTTGGTACAGGTCCACCACATGTGATATAATGAACCAATCCTTTTATTACATTTCCAGCAATTACCCTTCCCTTTTTTATTCATTTTAGCCAATTTACTAGGTGATAAGTACCAACGATGTGTCATTTTAAATATATTTTCTTTTATATCCATTGGATCGAGATGTTATTGACGGAAATAGAAAAGGAATAGTGAAGGGTGGGCTTAGGAGGGAAAACAAGAAGCTCAGTCTTGGACATGTTGAGCTTCAGACGCCGATGGTGCATCCAGTGGGAGACAGCTGTTAAAGAGGATGATACTTGCTGCTCTAGCTCTGGTGAAAGGTTAGGGGTGGAAAGGTACAGCTGGGTATCATCGGCGTACAGATGGTAGGAGAAACCAAAAGAAATGATAAGTTTGCCAAGGGAGAGTATGTATAAAGAGAACAAAAGGGGACCCAAAACAGATCCCTGAGGAACTCCAACAGATAAGGGGACAGAAGACGAGGTCTGACCACCCGAGACCACTGAAAAAGATCTATCTGTTGAATAGCACTGGCCCTAGGACAGAACCCTGTGGGACCCCACTGGTCACTTCTCTCCAGGATGAAAAGAAGCCATTGTTGAGCACCCTTTGGCTTTGGCCAGTCAACCAATTACAAATCCATGTAATAGTTACGTTGTCTAGCCCACATTCCACTAGCCTGTTTGCAAGAATATTATTGGAAACCTTGTCAAAGGCCTTACTGAAATCAAGATATATTATATCCACAATATTCCCTTCATCTACCAAGCTGGTAATTTTTTCAAAGAAAGAGATCAGATTTGTCTGGCATGACTTGTTTCTCTGAAACCCATGTTGACTCTTTGTGATTATGGAATTGCCTTCTAGATGTTCACAGACTCTCTGTTTAATTATCTGCTCTAGAATCTTTCCTGGTATTGATGTCAGACTAACTGGACAATAATTGTTGGGATCCTCTTTTTTCCCCTTTTTGAAGATGGGAACAACGTTTGCCCTCCTCCAGTCTGCTGGGACTTCTCCTGTTCCCCAGGAGTTCTCAAAGATTACTGCCAATGGCTCTGATACTACATTTGCCAGTTCTTTTAATACCCTTGGATGTAGGGATGAAATTGTCTTCGAGGCAAGTGAGGAATTTGCTAGACTTTGAGGATTTTGCTGAGTTTGAATTCCAGCAAATATCATGATAGTTGAAGTCACCCATCACTACTACATCTCTCTTTTCTGAGTGTGTAGTCATCTGTTCTAGAAAGGCATCATCCAATTCCTCCATCTGACGGGGGGGGGTGTCTGTAGTAGACTCCCACCATAACATCCTTGTTATTTCCCTCCCCTTTAATTTTTATCCAGATGCTCTCCACCTGGCTTCCATGATTGGTGTCCTGGATCTCTTCACTGGTGTAAATATCTCTGACATATAGTGCTATTCCTCCTCCTTTCCTGTTTGGCCTATTTCTCTTAAAAAGGTTATACCCCTCTATTTCTACATTCCACTTATGATACTCATCCCACCAGGTTTCATTGATGCCTATTATATCATATTTGCTTAGTTGTACTAGGAGTTCCAGTTCATCTTGCTTATTTCCCATGCTCTATGCATTAGTGTACAGACATCACAGACCATGGGTCCCCTTTACTGGCTGCCTGTGCAAGTTTTTTTGCCTCCCACTGTTGGGTCCTTGCACTATTTGTCTTGGTTCCTCTATGACAGTTTGACTTTTTTCTCCAGCCCTTTTGCCTTCCTTAATATTGTCTCCCTCCCTCACGAAACCACAACCCATGATTGAAGAATCCAATTTTTTCTTGGCGGCACCTTCTTAAGTCAGTGTTTCTTTTGATTGACTACGGTTTTACGTTTGTTTTAAATCAAATTGTTTTTTTAAATACTCACTACCCAAATCATGGAAGATTTATCCCTGATGTCATGGAGAATTGCAGTTCTTCCAAGCAGCAGTAAAAGGCAAAACAAAGACCTTTTGATTACAAGATTTATCTGATGTATTTGAGACTTCTTTTAAAAAACAAATTTTGTGTGTCAGCATGAAATTAATGTTGGTATACTAGCACAAAAGTGATCCAGAGAGCTGTTTCAGGTGTTTGGAGGCTTTAGCCTAGGCAGTACACATGTTTCTGTTTTTGAAGATATTCTCAAATTCACAAGTGATCTGGCATGTGGGACAGGAGGCTTCTGTGTGTGAAACACTAGCCCAAAGCCTGCTTTGGCATGCTATCTGTATGTATGAAGCTTTGCATTTAATGGAATTGTAATCTGGGTAAATTAATGGCCATATCCGAGCAGTGGAGTAAAAATTACTAAATGGTTTGCTCTCATATTGTTGAGTTTTGAAATTTTGTTTTAAAGAACTATTTTGAAATCATTAGTGGAGGAATGACTTTCTTATTGTCTTCACCAATAAGGGAAGACCTGTAACAAATAGCTTGTTATTTGCAGAATGGCACTTGGTCTTGTGTTTATGGTGCACTGATAATAGAATGTCAGTATTGATGGGGTTTAAATGGAAAGACTTACTTTGAATATCATACAAGACAGGCAGTGCCAGTGCTCAAGCAAAATGATATTTCTGCCAACTGATCAAAATAAATTTGTAACAGAATAGTTGGATTTGAGGTGTTTATCCAATAGAGTAAACTGTAAAAAGCAGATCATATAATAAAATATCATTATAGTTCTCCAGATTTATCTCCCTAAAACTCTTCTCTCGTCTTTTGGACAGACACTTCAAATTCAACTTTTCTGTAACAAATTTATTTTGATCAGTTGGTAGAAATATCATGTTGCTTCATACTTTGACAGATTTGAATGTAATTATATTCTCTGATTTTTATACATATTCTTCACAGAGCTTTTAATTGTTGTATTTATGACTGTAATGACACTGGGTGCAAAATAAATGTTAATACGTGCACAGCTCAGACAAGCAGAATTAAATACTGTATATACTCATGCATAAGTCTAGAAATTTAGGTCAAAAATTGACTCCAAAAAAAACTGAGTTGACTTATCCATGGGTCCATAGAAGTACTGTATCTTAACTCTTATTTAAAAGAAGTAAACATCCCCTAGCGAAAGACAAGAGTATAATCTGTCCTGGAAGCACCAATCTCCTCTACTTTCTTATCCATCCAGCCTCACAAAAAGTTATGTCTGCTGGAATTTTATAAGTTCTTTGACATATATGCCCCTAACTTTTACCCTCCACTTATCCATGGGTCATATCAAAATTCATAATTTCGCCCCCAAAATTTGCCCTCGACTTATATATGAGGTTGACTTATAGTCGAGTATATACAGTAGTTGAATGTTTCAGCTTCTTATTAATCAGCTACCTTTCACAATGTTTCCTCCTTATTTTTGATCTTACGGTACTTTTTGTTTCTAGGTGGTACTTTGCTGTTATCTCTGTCTCCGGAGTCTTTGCGGTGACCTTTTCAGTGGTGTTTGCCTATGTAGCAGATATAACCCAAGAACACGAACGAAGCATGGCCTATGGCTTGGTATGTGTGTAGTTCGTTTGTATGCTTTAAAAACGTTGAAACATTAGTAACTAGAACCCTTCTAAAATATGGTTAGTAATATTTACCAGAATGTACATCTCTCTGATTCCTCTGTTACCATTTTAAAGTACAATCTTATCTTTTCCATCTCAGTAGAACAAAATATTCTTTATCTAGTGACACACAACATTTTCTAGCTCTACTAACTTACAGATTTTGTTCTGTTGTTTGGTTACTTAAAACTTTGTTCTAATACCTAAAATCAGGAGTTGCTGTAGGAAGAAATTATCCAAAATGTAAATAATGCAGAATATATTATTATTTGGACTCAAGTGCTTTTTATTGCTTTGGGTGATGTCTTCAATGCAACTGTGTATCAAAAAGATAGTGTAAAAATATGATCGAGGCCTTTTTCCTTTATGACTTGAAGTATTTAGGATGTTATTCACTGACTGTTCTTTCACTGATTGTTGCCATTCACAGGTTTCAGCAACATTTGCTGCAAGTTTAGTTACCAGCCCTGCCATTGGTGCCTACCTTGGTCGAGTATATGGAGACAGTCTGGTGGTGGTCTTAGCTACAGCTATTGCATTATTGGATATTTGTTTTATCCTTGTTGCTGTACCTGAATCATTGCCAGAAAAGATGAGGCCTGCGTCATGGGGAGCACCCATTTCTTGGGAACAAGCTGACCCTTTTGCGGTAATTCATTTAATTGTTTGGTATGAGGTTATTTGAGACTGTGGAACATCCACTAATGCGCATTAGTTTCGTCACTTTAGTTAGTGCTTAAATTACAGTACTTCACAATCCATCCCCTGGCTCCCAGACAACTCTGCCACGTGGACTGTGTGCCTGTTTTGTTTCAGTACTGCTATGCTATGCCTCTAGGCATTTTTTTAACTATTTGAAGGGATGTCATATTCTGGTTGGAGCAAGCTTGTTTCCTGCTGCTCCAGAGAATAGGCCCTGGAACAATGGATGAAAGCTGCAGGAAAAGAGATTCCATCTAAAAATTAGGAGGAACTTCCTAACAGTAAGAACTGTTCAATATTGGAACGTACTCCCTCAGAATGTGGTGGAATCTCCTTCTTTGGAGGTCTTTAAACAGAGGCTGGATGGCCATCTGTCAGGGATGCTTTGATTGAGAGTTCCTGCATGGGAGAGAGTTGGACTGGATGGCCCTTGTGTTCTCTTCCAACTCTCTCATTCTATTATTCTAGGCAGGATCCTTCTATGGCTAGACAGCTGATTGCCTGGCTGCTCCAATTTCTGTGGGGTGGTTTGGTCAAACGTGGCAATTGTGGTCTCTGCCATACTGAGCAGCATAGGGACATAAGGGTTTCTGTTTGTTTGTTTGTTTTGGTAATATGTAAATGGTGGTTGATAACAGTTTTTATTTTTACTTCCTAGTCACTGAAGAAAGTTGGCCAGGATTCCATAGTGCTGCTAATCTGCATAACAGTCTTTCTCTCATACCTCCCTGAGGCAGGCCAATATTCCAGCTTCTTCTTGTACCTCAGACAAGTAAGCCCTTGCCAAAATGTTTTGGTTGTTGAAGATTAATTAACGATATGAGGACTAAAGCCATGATTTGTTTGCTATTAGTTGCTAGCTTTTGGGTTGTAGTTCTACTGACAGGGATGTTGGAAAGGAATTATTACCTGTGTTCTGCTGTGTGGAATCAATTATATTCCTTAAAAGTGGATTCATTTTACACTGAAGAAGTTACTGACACTCAGCATTGCTGGACGATAATGGAAGCCAATCCATTTAGGACATTTTAATAATAGGGGAAGCTGATTGATTTTTAGCTATGTTCAAAGAGAAGTGATTAAAATGATTTCTTTTCCTAGATAATGAGATTCTCACCAGAAAGTGTTGCAGCATTTATAGCAGTCCTTGGGATTCTCTCCATCGTTGCTCAGGTAACTATATGTCTCAGTCATGCACTTTTGTATAGGAGGGATGGGCAGAGTGCTTTAGAAGTGGCAGTCTAGACTGTTCTTGCACCTAAAATTGGCCAGCCACACCTGCAGAAGCCTCAAGTAGTATAGTTGGGCTTCTTGGATAATCAAGACAAGAACTAATTGGCAGTCATTTCTGGTTGTGAAAGTGGGCCTCCCTGGATTTGGAATGGCTAGTCATGCTTCTTGGGTTGTGGGTGGCCAGTTTTGTGGCAAAATGTGTGTATGTGTGTGGGCAGAAGTAAGGGTGGAAATGCCTTCCAATGTTCCAAGGGAGGCTGGTGTGACCCTTTGCTCCTGAAAGTTGCTCGCCACTATTGGGAGGTTTTATTACATTTTGCTCAAGAAGGCGGCCTGTTTTGGCTGCCATGGTGGTGCTGAAGTAAGAACTGCATTTAGAGCATTCCAGGCCCAGAATGACTACAGCAATGATTCTTAAACTGTGCGCTGTGGAGCTGCAACCAAAAATAGACATAAATGAACCTATAAATATTAAATAAACTAAGACTCATCTTTTTTCCCTCTTGCATATAAAAATAATAATTGTGTGGAGCGAGAGAAAACTAGAATTGTTTCTGTGCAACCAGCAGTCCTTGCTAGATCTTTGTACATTCCTTGTTCTTGAGACATTTGGGAGATACGATGCTACTATCCATGCTGCAGTCTATAAGATTAGGACTATTCTAAAGGCTTCCGCATGCTGGTTGTGATCTGCAACATGACTGATAATAGCAATACAGATTTCACACAATGTGGCTGAACTGTGTAGCAGGTGATGAAAGTACATCACAACAGCTGTTACTGAGTGGCAAGCATTCATAAAGTCTACCACCAAGGGATATCCAACAAGAACTGGAGCCTAAATACCATATTATTTAAATAATATGATCACTGAAATTATAAAACATATCAGTGGTGAGAATCCTGGGCACCTAAACAATACATCTGTTTCTCTTCTCCACATGCATTTATTCATTTTCATTGGGATACTCAGTATGGCTTCAATAGAGAACAAGACATTCTTTTGGAAACCTTTCAAGAAGCCTACCAAATGGCAACTATAACATAAAGAGTATATGAAACTCAACCAACAAGCAGTAAACTGAAAGTAGTCTTCAGTGAATAATGTCCAAGAGTTGCATTAGAATGTATTTTGTACAATATTTTAAGGTACTGTTCAGTCACTTTTCCATATGTTCTCAGTCCTTCACTACTTACAAACATGATTTAGTGCACAGTCCTAACTGGCAAGGATGGCCAAGAGCCAGCTGAGCTGATATTAAGCTAAATGAAACTGTGCTGAATTCAGACCTATGGAAATTACATAGGATTGCCACCACACTGACCTAACTCCTTCCTTGGTTGGAGGTTTGAATCTAATGTAACTCAATTCCACCCTCTTGCTGCCCCTTCTGTGCCCTCTTTTGGAGCAGATTTCAGCCCGTAAGAGCAGTTCTAACAAACTGCTCTCTCAGCAGATCAGTTGACAGAAGAGGGTTCTTCTGGCAGAAGGGCATGTGCCTAATCCCAACAGACAGTGCATCTTTGTGTTAGGGTTGCACTGTTCTATTGATTATTAAATATTAACTAAACACTTCTGTAGTTTGAGTGCTTTTCTTTAATTTCTCGTTTTCTTGCTTATTTATTGTCATTTTTCTTCCTTCAGACAATAGTTTTGAGTTTACTTATGAGATCAATTGGAAATAAGAATACCATCCTGTTGGGTCTGGGATTTCAAATACTACAGCTGGCATGGTATGGCTTTGGCTCAGAACCTTGGTAAGTCGCTTCTCCTGATGTTTCTTTTTAGATATTGTTATACTTTCAGCATATTCTCTTCTTTATTTAGGATACACTTTTAAAATATCTCTGTTATCTGTGGTTAATAGATGAATGCAAGATCAATACTTTGCTTTTATTTAGAAGCCATAAGTTGTACAGTTATATGGTAAGGCCTCTCTGTTCACTAGACCCACGTGTGCCGGAAGTGGCATGCGGCCCGGGTCGCATAGGCACGGCAGCCACCAGTGGAAGGGAAGGGGCACGCACACATGGCCTGGCTCTTTGTTTTGCTCCAGTTTGCCCTGGGACGATGGGACATCAAGGAGCCGGCTGGCAGTGCCGGCGTTCTGGCTCGAACTCCTGCCCTTTCCAGTCAGAAGTCCAGCCCCACTTGGGTTTCTGGGAAGTGTGGTTTGTGGCTGTGTACCTTCAAGTCATTTCCAACTTATGACAACCTTCAGGCAAACTTACCATGGGGTTTTCTTGGCAAGGTTCGTTCAGAGGAGGTTTGTGGCAGGGGGTAGTAGCATTGGGGGCCATGGAAAAGGAGGAAGGGGGAACCAATGGCAGGGGGAGGTTACTAGCAGACATGCCCACCGTCCCTTCTCCTCCGAGCCTCCCTCCCTCCTTCTGGCGGCTGGTGGGAACGGGGAATTACTGGGGCAACAGGCCAGGGCTTTTTGGTCAGTCCCCTGAAGCCAAGGGCTTTGCTTCTCATCCTTTCCTCCTCTGATGCAGCCCTCACTGGCACAAGAGCCCAGCAAGAGGAGGAGAAGGAGCCTGACGAGCCTTCCTCCTCCTTCTCTTCTTCTTCATCCTCTTCCCCCCTCCCCCCAGCTCTCAAAGTCACTGGGCTGAACTGCCTGCTCCCTCCCTCCCCCCCCCTTCCTCTCCTGGTGGCCAGTCCTTCTTCTCGTACACGGGAATGGGAAAGCATCGAGGTCGTGCCTCCTCCTCCGTCTCCCCAGCCCATGCCCTTCACGCCCCCCACTGCCCTATAGCCTCCCATCGCACAGCTTGGGCTGACGAGACGGAAGAGGAGGGATGGCCTCGATGCTTTCCCACTCCCATGTGGGCTGCTGGTGCTTCTCTTCTGCCTCTGTGCTGAAAGTAAGAGAAAAGCCATTCAACATTTGCATTGTATCATCAAGCAGTCCACTGCTTAACACAGTTGCTGTGCTTCTCCCTACTCAGAAACACACACACACTGAGCTCTGGGTGTGAGACTTATCTATTGCTGCTGCTCTAAGGAAAGCAGGAATTGTCCAGGAGGGATTCCAAAAGGTTTTCCCATTTTCAGCATGGCTGAGAAGCATGCTAGATATACAGTATCTATATGGGTCTTTTTTGTTTGGAGTGACTAGGCATGGTCCTCCTCCTTTTCAGGACTGTCCTCCATTTCAACCTCCTGTTCAGAAAGGATTCCAAAAGGTTCTCCATTTTGAACAGGGCTGAGAAAGATGGATGTAATGTTTATATGAGTGGCTTTTTTGTTTAGATTTTGTTTTGTGCTTTAATTTGTCAGGTCCTCCATTTTTCTTTTGTGTGTTCTCCCCCACCCCCACCCCCACCCCCACCCCCTGGAAGTCCCACCCCAGCACCCGGTGACACCTGGTGCTGGAATGCTAGAGTTTGGCCACTTAGTCCCTAAAAGGTTTACTATTACGCTGAAGCCACCCAAGAAACGGGTGAATGCCTGGCATGTGTGCATTGCCGCACAGCGAGAAAGAGCCCCATTGTATCCAATGGGGCTCACAAATGGCATGCATGGCCAAGCAGCAAGCATGAGCCCCATTGGATATAATGGGGCTCAAGCATATGCATTTTTTGCTCTATGTGGGGGGGGGGGGTGTCCGGAACGGATCTCCACATAAAGCAAAGGCCCACTGTACTGCACTAGACAGTTAAGGATTTATTGTGGAGAGGTTTGACAGTTACGTGTTGTCATTCTTCACTGCCTCCAATTAGATGTTAAATGTAATGTCCAAGGTATTTTGATGCTGTTTTCTGCAATATTACCACATAGTAACCCTTTGACACATCCTTACTGTTAGATAAATTTGGTCTAAAATTCTGTTAAGCTCTGAAACATTCTGGGCCTGCACATTTACCCTTCACTGTCTTCCTCCACCTTCCAGGATGATGTGGGCAGCAGGTGCTGTGGCAGCCATGTCTAGCATAACGTTTCCAGCTGTTAGTGCACTTGTTTCACGGACTGCTGATGCTGATCAACAGGGTAGGTACTTCATAAGGTGAAAATGGAGAATTCCCATCCTCTTACTGCTGAAAATGTAGCCAAACTGGGAATTGACAGCTCTCTTTATCCAATGCTAGTATTTTACTTTCACTAGACTCTATAAAACACTGAGTACTAGTAAACATATCAAAATGTTTCTCGGCAATCAATTGTATGCAGTTTCCAGGGGAGGAAGGCAAATATTTGTTGCAGTATTTTTAACATTCTTCTTTGTACTCATTTACCTGTAGCTGACCTTTTTCAATATTATTTCCTAGGTGTTGTTCAAGGAATGATAACAGGAATTAGAGGACTCTGTAATGGCTTGGGACCAGCACTTTATGGTTTTATATTCTACATTTTCCATGTAGAACTGAATGAACTTCCAGTGACTCAGAATGACCTGGGAGATAACATAGCCACACACCATTCACAACAGGTATTGTCTTCAGCTTATTGTAATAATGGTAGGGCAGGATTATTACATGTCAAGCAAATATACCTACAAATGGTAAACCACAAGAAGGCAAATATACAGCTGCATGCAGCTCTCAGCTTGTCTTCATGCAACCCCAATTTCATGTAGCTTGCTGAGGATGAGATGACATGTACAGGTGAACTGCATGGTGCGAAGAACAGAAGAACTGCACATTTTTTATTTTACAAACTGCCCATTATTGGACATTGGCGCTTTCCATACCTGACATGTGGGCCATTGGCAGATTACAAGATAAAATGGAACCTTAAACAAGAAAGGCTCCCCTATTCCTGATTTCAATAATCTATGGAAATTGTACATGATGTACAGACCTGTTAGGAAGCAGCGACTAAAAGTCCTTCCATGTGTAGTGTTCAGTTCATTGCAGTTTTGCTGCACAGACAGCACTGTGCAGTCTGCAATTTAAAGTCAAATGCACCAACACAGCCAGAGACAAGTTGAACAGGCTACTGATTGAATTTACTGTCCCAAAGCGCAATATGCCCTTTAATCCTTCTTGTGGGAGTAGACATGGGGAAAAAGTAACACAGCCCTGTCCTTGAGTACACTATTAATTTTTAGTGCCATCCACATTGTTCTAACATAAGATATCCAAATGGGACTTAATTTAGCAAAAGTAATTAAAAGGGGGCATGTGTTTATGTGTCTAAAATTTACTCTGTTTTCTTTCAGAACTCTATCATTCCTGGTCCTCCATTTTTATTTGGAGCCTGTTCTGTATTACTGGCTCTACTTGTTGCCTTGTTTATTCCGGAACACACCAACTTAAATGTTCGCTCTAGCAACTGGAAAAAACACTGTGGTGGACATGGCCACCCACACAGTCCACAAGCTCCTGGGGAGGCCAAAGAACCTTTATTACAAGACACAAATGTATGACAACAAAACTCAAGGACTCCTAGAGCGAGTTTCTTACTTTTCTTCTTTTTCACCTGCAGTTCTGGATGCACATTCCATTTCCATTGAAAGTGTCATTTCTTAAGGTGGACTTAAGAAATTTATCTCTTTGCATGAAAATTGTAAGAACCACAGAAAGGAAGTGGAAAATCCTCCAAAGAAGTTACAACTTAAGTTATTTAATTTTTTAAAAACCTCTTATTTAGGATTTTTTGCCATAAAATCCTAAGGAATATTAAACCTTTACATCTTAATTTTGAAACAAGATTATATATATTGAAGGTATCGGCATGTGTTCCTGCATCAGTTTCCTGGAGGTGTTAAGCTTTATTCTCTTCATGCTGGTCTCAGTGAGACATACTAGCAGGACTTGGGTACCCATTTATTTTATCCGTAAATCTTGGGTCAAATGAATTTGAAGCCTTAACATAGATGCACTTGACCAAGAAAGGTGAATTTGGTTGACCTTGGACTTTCCAATCAGTGTCTGGCAGGTCTTTTTTTTATTATTATTATTAACACAATCATGTGTTGTACACACATCCTGAACAGTACACACTCCTTTAAGTGCATTATTCTGCTGATTCTTTGTTCTTTGAATTAAGTCTAGTATCAGTATGTAGTACTTAAATTAGTGGGTAGTGTGAGCCTAGATTTTATTACTGGCTCCAAAACTCTACCTTCGTAAATACAATTTGATACCACTATGCTTTGGATGTTTTGCATAAGGACCTCAAAACTTGAATATACAAACTCAACTCTAAGCTGATAGCCTTGAAGATGTCAATGTGCTCTATAATGGATTGCCCCTTCTAGTACTGGTCAGGATCACTGCCTATTTATCTAGTATGGAACTGAGGACAAATAATAGTTGATCTGCCATTTTTGAATGATGTGTTTAGGTTCAGAGATGCTTGGTAAATAGCCTTGTCTGGTAATTGAAGTGGCAATCCTTGTTCTATAGTGGCCTTTCAGGACTGTCACAAGTAACACTTCAGAGCCAAGGGTTAGTCCTGCAGCTTCAGGACCACAGTACTGGAGAGAGCTTTATACAATTACTGATGTGAATTTCTCTAAAAGTGTATATTTTTGTGTCCAGTTGTATTATTTAAGTGTTCCTTTGTATAAAATGTGTATAAAGTATTGTATAGTTCAAAATGTTTTCATCTTGTGCTGTGGTTATTGCTTAAGCTTTTTTAACTTTCACCACGGTTAACTAAAAAGCTGGAAAATAATGTAAACACTTAATAAAGTTGCATATTTTAGTGATTTTTAAAAATTAGTTCTTTGAAGCAGGGCTATAGAGCAGTGTATGTGTATATGAATACTTTTTAACTGCTTTGTTGTAACCATACTTTTTTTTTATCTGTTCTAGGTTTTTGTATGTCCCTTTTTTTTAAGTAAAAGACGAGCCATGAGCCTTTATTTATCTTTGGCACGGTCCGCCAGGAACAGCTGAAATAACCCCACATTTGCTTAGTTTTTCTTTAGTCCTAGCTCTTGTTAAGGAGCAGACACTATAAAGTGCTGAGATGACAATGGAGAGCAGCAGTTATTTCTGATCTTAAAAGGTAGTGCTTTGTCAAGCCACTGAGTTTCCAAAGGGCAAATGTATTTGAAACCCACATCTCCATTATAGAAGAAACACCTTATGCTAAGCCATTCAATTTCAGAAAAAAGCATGTCTAAGAATGGGGGTGTTTTGCAGCAGTATCTGTTCTTTAGACATTTCATGCTAGGCAGGTCAGAGTTTAACACAAAATCAGAAATCAGTAAAAAAAACCTAGGACTTGGAAGGCTCCTGTAAAGAAACTAGACAAAATCCTGAAGTGTAAAGGTATATAATTGAATTCTGTAGTTATGATTGTCCATGTCATTGTATTTCTCATTTTTGTGTATGGTTGTGAAGACTGGACAGTGAAGAAAACTGATAGGAAAAAAATTACCTCATTTGAAATTTGGTGCTGGAGAAGAGATCTACGGATACTATGGACTGCTAAAAAGAGAAATGAGTCCTAAAGCAAATCAAGTCTAAACTCTCCCTAGAAACCAAGATGACTAAACTGAGACTGTTGTACTTTGAACATATAAGAAAACTCATTATTGAAGACAATAGTGCTTGGTAAAGTAGAAGTCAGTAGGAAAAGAGGAAGACCACATTACAGACGGATAGACTCAATAAAAATGTGGCCCAGAGTGCAAGACCTGAGTGGGTTGGCGGTCTCTCATTCATAAGGGTCTTCATATGTTGAAGTCAACTGGACGGCAGTTAACAAATTTTTTAAAAGGCTGTTTTATGCTAAAACTGCTACTTTGTAATTGTAGTCCTAGGTTTTACCTGTTTCCCATTATGCACTTGTTCTTGCACAAAATTACCATAAGTCAAAGTCAGCTTGACGGCAATTAAGAACAACATCCACAAACTCAAAAAACTAAGTTGTGTTATGTGTCTTGAAATTAATTGTCACGTATGGCGACCTTATCATAGGGTTTTCTTGGCAAGACTTATGCAAAGGGTTGCCATTACCTTCCTATGTAGCTGGCGAGTATGACTTGCTGTAGATCCCCAGTGGATTTTGAGTTGAACTGCTCAGGAATTAATAAGAAATGGACTGAAACATTCTGATGAACTGAATTATCACCTCTAGAGCATGATTGTTCATCTCAGGTGGCATGCAGGTGCCTCCTTCCACCATTTCTCCCCACCACACACAGACCCCTGAAAAGCAGATTCAAAGGGCTACAGCATGAGGTCCTGACCATTTTGTTGCTGGAAGACTGCAAGAGGTGCTTGGAAACTACTACCTGGTTGTAGTTTCCAGCAAATACATTCATTGGATATGGGGGAAAGCTATGTCAGCTTTCCTCTCCATGCAGCCATGTGCCTCCTGCTTTGCCCCTAAATGTGTAGCTCTTTGAAGCAGCTTTTAGGTGAGGGAGGGCACTGCAAAATATCTACATTACATGAGTACACGGCTCCAAAAGGATCCTGAAGGTAGTATAAACTAATTCAAACATGAATAACGCATCAGGACATTACAGTTCAATAGTCACGTTATCACCCATGGAAGATTTTTAGTTTTTCGTTGCTTTTTAAAGTCAGCAACAGAGCAGCCACAATGCTTAGTGCTATTCCACTTTTTAAAAAGAGAACATGCCAATTTTAATTTCTGTTTTGTATCCATTTGCGCAGAGTTGGGTCTGTTCTGTGTAGAATGCAGAACACTGATGCCAAAATTGTAAGTGCATTGGAAGATAAGCCAGTAACTGAACCTTTGATGTTGTAGGTGATGACATTGGGTTCTATAAGTGTGTTCTAAGTGTAGCTATTGGACAGAGACGCCATTGTTCCTTCAAAAGTGTGGTTTCTATACCTGTTTTTATTATGTGCTGTTGCCTCTAATCCTACCTCCCATGTTTAATAAGGCAAGCATGCTGGTCTCTAGGAAGAATAAATAGACAAAAATCTGACACACTAATTCAAAGGCAAGTGCTCCCATCAGTAATCAGAAATAATGGGTGATTTGTTTTACTCTGCATCTGCTCCCAACGGGAAAGGAGTACACTGTGCAAAACCACAGCTACCCTTCCCTTGAGACAGAATGAGAGGCAGAACTGGATCTATATGGCAACACACTCAGTGGTGGGTCATTTAGCTCCCCTCCCTTATTTAAAAAAAAACACACCAGAGCAATAGATTTAGATATATTTTGTTGTTATGTGCCTTTGTTTTCTGACTTAATGGTGACTAACAAACTTATCACAGGGTTTTCTTGACAAGATTTGTTCAGAAAGGGTTTGCCTTTGTCTTCCTCAGACAGCTGAGAGTGTATGACTTGCCCATGGTCACCAAGTGGGTTTCTGTGAGCTAGCAGGGATTTAGACTCATAATCCATTGCTCAAACCACTACACTACACCACAATAGGTTAGATATTGTGTTAAATAGTTAACTTCATACCAGGATGTTTCATACAGAAACAGTTCAGTGAGCATCCACATTTGATAAAGAAATTGTCAAGGTTGTTTTAAATCACTAAACTTTTAAGACTGTTATCATTGTAGTTGGTTTAAATTTTTATGTTACCTGCCCTACCTTGAGATCTTTAACACAATGTGGTATATAAGTATTTTAATAAAATACAGAGTAATACATTCTGCAGTTATTTTCCTTGTATCTCATTGTCTACAAATGATGTGCAGTGTATGTACTCACATTCTAGATAACTCCATGCATCTGATAAGGTGAGCTATAGTCTATCTACAAAATGTATTATGTCACTGAAGTAACAGAGGCTGCTTGGATTAGTTTTTAGAAGTGAGTTCAGACAATAGTAGCAATAACTGACACTAGGACTAGCCTTGCTTTCAGCAAAAATGAAGACCATGCATCCTTTAACTGGTTCATCAAGACAAAATGAAATGCTTGAACCTTTAGTAATGTTTTGACATCAATCAGATATTAAGCTTTAGACTACTGATGGAAATTAACTTTCCTTTTATTTGAAAATTTACTGACAACAGCATTTAGATATAAATATGAGCACTGCATTCTGATTATAGACAAATGTACAAATTTTACACGGCAAAAGATTCAACTGTACATAAGATTTCAGTTATATTTACATTTGTCAAAAATATACAGGATCACAATTTTACCTGTGTAAAAAAATAGGCAGGTTATTAAGATTCTAATATCACCTGCTTATAAAATATTTGAAAGTGAACCAAAATAGCTAAATTTTGCTTACTTTTAAACCACATAGTATAATAGCATTCATAGTATACAGGTGTGAGAATCACCAAAATACCTACTTGACAAAATCTTAATATAGTTATGCCAGTTCTGTCTGGAACACAATCTAAAGAACTGAACATGAGCAAAATCAGGTGCCAAAATGAGAATGAATGAAGGATGGGCATTTTCCAGCCCCCATACTTTGAAACTCCACAGATGTTAAGCAGAGTTAAAAGGTGCTCAAATCTTCACTGATTTCAATGCAAACCCAAAGCACTTAAAACTGGTCGATGCTCTATAAATTCTTGCTGATTTCCACTCATTTTTCAGTGGGTGGGATCCAAACATGCCCCTTGACAAATGGAAGAAGCCCTTACGTTTGCAAACGAAGCCACAATTTAATAGGCTTCCTGCTGGAGAAGGCAGCATGATCAAAATAATCAGAGATTGCCCCATTTACCCCCCCCCCCTTTCAAGCCTCTGATGTCTTCTCACATGCTACTCCAGAGTCTCAGTTTTCAGGAGCGACTTCTTTAGCGACTTAAAGGAAATGGTGGACTCCAGCAAGAATAAAGGTGCAAGGTGCAAGCCAGGATCTGGCCTCTGTACAGAAGTTCTTCAAGGAGAATAAATAATTTTATATAATGCATAGTGACATAATCTCCAACTCCGGTATCACTTTTAAGACATTCCAGAGTTAAAAGCAAGACTTATTAGCAGAAAAAATGTATATCATCCTATGCTTTGATTCAAATGCTGAACACCTGCTACTACGCTACAGACTAGTCTCCAGACAGAATGTTTAATTTGCCCTATATATTTCAAAATTAAATGCTAAAAACCCTTTAAAATTCTGCAGTGAACTGTACTAAATTCAGCACAAATAGCAGATGCAAACATTTTAGCAAAATCTGGCAGGGATGGGAAAACATACAACACTCTCTATGTTACTTCCAGCATTACTCCCCATTGGTTATGCTAGCTAGGCCTGAAGGGAGCTGCGATCTATCAACATCTAAACAGCCACACATCCATACAACTTTTAAGTGCTTTGTTTTTGGCATTTTAAAGCCTGAATTCAGCAATTTTAAGTATTGCTTTTTTAATACCAGACAAAAAAACTAGCTACTCTTCTTTAATATCACACAAAATTAACCACATTCACAAATCCCAAGATGGTTTTCCACCTCAATCCTAAACCATGTTACTGAGCAGTTCCACTGAGCTGGACTCATTTCCAAACTATAAATATTGAAGTTTAGAAATCTAACAGTTATACATTCATTTAATGTTTTTCTGCTCATGCACTCAGAAAATGTTGACATTTAAACAGTGCAGTCACGTGGTCAAACTGTAGGTTCCAGACATGCAGACTGAAGATTTACAGTTTGGCCAGGTGGTTGTACCACTACGCATTGCCTACATTTGTAAACTTGCCATTAAAAATAAATGTCTGTAAAGTTATTCTTGGTATAGTTATATTAGTGATGAGTCAAGGTTGATAACTCCGAGCATGTGATGAAAGTTTTAAAGACAAAAATACAACATGGCTTTGACAGGCTTCACAGAAAAAGATGAAGACTTCCTAGATAAGGGTGGGTTTTTTTACCCTCTGAGGTGCTTGTTCCAGAAGCAGTCTCTGGCATGGGAGAACAACTGTAAGTCTTTTATGATGGCACCTTTGATAATGGCTATCGAAAGCAAGTCCCTTTATATTCTCAAGTACACAACTTCAATAGCTGGTTATTACTTAATAACCAATTATAGTCCATATGTTTGAAGTCAGTGATGGTACACTAACGATTTACATAAAATATGTTTAAAATATTTCAGGTAAATGCTAGCTTCTTGATATTAAATTGTAGAAAAATCTTTGAATTTCAATGTTTGAAATTTAACGTTGGTACTTTAGTGAATGTACTTGAACATTAATAATCAAGAATTCAAAACTGCTCATAACACATTTATTATAGTAAAATGTTTTATCTGTTATCCAGGAAAATAAGCAGAGGTTCTAGAAAGTGCTCCAGGTTTGGATGGTATCTGTGTGTTTTTCAGTGCCGTTGACTTTGGTTGTCCTGCTAATAACAGGAGAGAGAAACTTAATGTTTTTAGGTTTAATGTTCAAAATTTTAAAACAAATTTTCACATTTCAGTTAATCATATGTCCTTGCTCACCTGGGTTGTGAGATGTATTTTGACTGAGCCCACGTAAAGGAATACTATCCTCCCTTTTCTTCAGATACTTTGCATCCAATCCCAGGTTTTCACCACTAGTCAATAGAAAACACAAATGTACTAAGCAATGTTTTCAATCTGCCCACTGCGAAACATGTTTCCAAGCCCACTAAAATGAAATGTCACCTTCTCCTGAAGTATCATATTTTAAAGTTTCCAATAACAACCCTGAGGTTTGGTTCCAAGACACCCTCCCTCCCCCCGGATACCAAACCCATGGGTGCTCAAATCCTATTATATACAATGGTGAAGTAAACTGGCGTCCCCTATATAAAACAGCAAAATCATGGTTTGCTTTCAGGAATTTTAAAAAAGATTTTCAAGATGTGGATGTTGAATCCATGGATACAGAAAACTGGCTGTATGGCCTTTACAACTCAGATAGTCTGAGCCTCTCTGGAAGCCAGTACAGTATCCTCATCCAGGTGCACTTTTGAACAAATTGGGTGGATTACAACCAGAGATGGAACCTCTTTCATGGTGCCCACTAACTCTCTCCAAGACTGATATGACATCGAATTGCTCAGTCTTTGATTGCATAACAGGAGTCCTGCTCTTATTGGAACTACTTATGTTAAATGCATGTCATCACCTTCATATACACATTCGATACAGATTCAAGACAGGCTTGAGGTGCACTCCAAAAGATTAAAATTCTCCCCATTTGCAGCTGTTTTTGTCAAAACCTGCTTCCTTTGACAGTTATTAGGCCCAAAAGAAAGTATTCTTTGCATCAAATATAAACTTCTAGGGACTAACTTCTGGGTTGGTGACAGTAACACATGGGAAAAGTGTAAGCCTTCCTGCCATCATCACAGTCTGCTTCAAGGGTGGCTTCTACTTAAAAAATAAAGAGCATCACATAATATTTCTGAAAACTTTGAATATCATTTGTTGGGATGTGTAGAGAGGCTTTAAAGATCCCAAGTACTTTGACACAACCAGAATGACTGGAGGAAACAGAAATCATATTGATCCCCTGATTTGCCATCTGTTTGCTGTAGAAGGTGCTCTGAGAGTTTGTACTAAAAATGTTAGTAGTGTTGAATCAGTTCCACATGTTAGAAGGGATCTAACCAAAAGATCAGGCATAGCCAGACATAACATTCCAGAAGCAACACAAGCATCTTTATAAAAAATAAAAGCTAGACTAGTAGTTGCTTCTATTGTTATTTCAAAAACAACTTAAAACAATTTAAAAGCACAGAGACTCACTTTTCTTTATTTGTTGAATGATTCCCCAACACAGGGATTCCTGGCTGTGCTTCTGGACATTTGTTGGTTTCTTGAAGTTGCATGTTGAACTGAACCTGCTGGGTTCACAAAAATAGTTGCACATATGTAATACTTTATACCTACGCTGTCATAGAGTGCAAGTCTCCAGTGTTCCCATGCTGTTGTTGGGGTGAGAGGAAGGCTGCTCCTTCGTTTCCATCAATGAAAGAAAGTACAGGGTGGAATATGGTTGATAGCAGTGTGATGTATTTCTTTCATGTTTAATAGTGCTGCTTGTTTAACTTTTCTAATGTATGTTTTAGCTAATTTATAAGCTGTCTTCAGTCCCTCGTGTTGCAAATAGATGTTAAATTTCCTGGACTTTGAGAATCTCCCAGTAGCCACATGGCCAGAACGAGGAGGTGCCAGCCTGCAAGAAATACCCCTCCATGCCATCTGAACTGAGAACAAGAACAGCAAAATGCTGGCCTATGACTAACATTTTCCTTTCCCCCCCTTCTGTATGATTTTTAACACTTTGCCTGATAAAGAAGCCAAGCAGAGTGTCAAAAGCCTGCAACATGTATAGTGTTCGTTTTGGCTGGCTCAACAGAATTATCACTGGTGGATTTTTGATGTTACTGGATTTGGTAGGAGATAGACAGGGTATAAACTGAATAAAAACATTTTTTTTAAAAAATCCACTTCTTTCAACATTCTCCTATTTTTAAAGGAGCTGCGGGGCAGAGGGAGTTCTGGTTGCAGCTCAGTCAACCAGCAACTGCTTGGCTGTAGGGTTGAATACTGGTGTGTTCTGGCTGTCCTCGTGTGCTTGGGGGGAAATCCTAAGCACAGGGTGCCACTTCTTCCCTGGATGTGCAAGGGCAGCCATTCCGTACTTACATAAACCTATAAGAAGTGTTGAATTATAGTACCATGTAAAAAAAACACCTCTGCCCATGGAAAATTAATTACCTCATTTTCAGGGGGCAACTTTGGTGGGGTTCACAAACATTATGTTATTCAAAAGATCCAGAGCAATGGGACATGGTGATGTCCCATGGAGAAAAAGAAATAAATTGTTTTAGTTTTGCTACCACGAAAACATCTCAGCCTTATCCCTGACAGCAATTATACTTACAAAGCCTGCATGCAAAGGCTACCTTGAAAGATGCAAAAGAAATCAAGGAAGCTGTAAAAGAAATTTAAAATGCCTACCTTTGCTCCCAAAGCCTGCTGATTGGTGCTTTTGACAAATGCTGTGTCTGGGAAGTTTTGAAAAGGTAGCAAAGGGGAGATGGGATAACTCAACCCTGAGCCCAAAAAAGGGATTCTACTATCAGCCTGTTAAAGAGAATGAAACTTATGAAGCCAAAACAAGAAGAACACAAACCAATTCTCAAGCTGCTCTGATATCTTTTCCTTTTTTTCCCTTTAAGGCAAGCACATGCAAAAGTAAGCAGGCATACTACTATTTGTACAGGAATTCATAATTTCTGGAGTAAAGATTGAATAGCCCTTATCTGGAATTCCGAAATCTGAAATACTCCAGAATCCAAAACTGTCCACTTAGGTGGTTGAGATAGTGATACCTTTGCTTTCTAATGGTTCAATGTACACAAACTTTATTTCAAGCACAAAGTTACATATATTGTATAAAGTTGTATATGTATAAAGTTACCTTCAGGCTATGTTTATACGGAGTATAGAAAACAAACGAATTTCAAGGTTAGACTTGGGTCCCCTGTCCAAGATCTCTCTTTATGTATATGTAAATATTTCAAAATAATTAAAAATATGAACAAATAAATAAATATCCAAAATCCAGAACACTTCTGGTCCCAAACATTTCAGATAAGGGAGAATTAACCTGTTCTATACCATATTTTCTCTCATACACTTCATAACAAAGCACTCTCCTTGGTCCAGGACTAGGTGTCAGTCTTGAATTCAAACACATATTTCCCTCCCTCAACCAAAAAATTACATAATACAGTGGATTGGTAACCTAGTAATTGTGCATTCAACAGCCAGTGAATCGCCACACTCCATATTATTAAATGGCAACATGTGCACACAGATGCTCGCACACTGCCATTCACTGAATAATATGGGGCACTACATCCATGTTTTTCCTATCTGAGGGGGGGGGGACTGAATCCCTATGGATGGCAAGGGTCAACTGTATTTTTATAGATCAACACAGGGCACTACAGTACATATAAAAGCATTAAAAGAATTATATTATTATTACCATACTGTGAGGTGAACTGCCAGTTCTCGTCGTTATGTTGCTAGGAGAAGTAGATGTTCCTAACATATCTTGCTTTCTTGTCATCTGAATTTCATTCAGTTGCTTATTTAGCCATGTGATGACTACAAATCAGAATATTAAACAGTTCATTTTTCAGTTCCTATTATTGCTATCTTAAATCTACCAATGTTGTATGCAAAGGGATCTTTTAGCACCTTTGAGATGTTGTGTTCAATGTGTCTGCTAGGCAGCCATATACAGAAGATTCCCAGCACAATCCTATGAATGTGTTCTCAGATATAAGCCCCACTGAATTCAATGCAATATACTCTCAAGTGAGCCCAGGATTTCAGCCTTAATATAGGATGTAAATTAGAGACTGACAAGCCCAGTTCTCTAGAACAGAGATGGGTAACCTGGTATATTCAAAGTATTTTAGACTACAACTTCCCCAACAAGCATGATCAGGGATTCTGGAAGCTGTACTCCAAAATATATGGAGGAGCAACACTTATTTGCTCTGTTCTAGGATAAACAACAGAAGACTGGCCCACACTCTTATTAATCTTACACATGGATGAGAACTGGGGGAAATAATATACAGTACCAGATTGGTCAACAATTGTTCACTAAAAATGAAGGGAAAACAGGCTATGCAAGAGAGGAGGAAACAAAAGTGTTCTGTTACTAACTGCCAAGCAGAGGGAGGAGAAGTATGGCATCTCCACAAATTAGTGTCTGATGCCAGAATGTCACACATACCATTTTCATTGGTTTTGAGAAGCTGTTTGCTTTCTTCCAGTTTCTGCACTGTAGTTTCTAATTGTTCCTGTAATCTGCACACCTGAAATGTTTCCACATTAATTTAATGTATTGCTATGAACAGTATCAAAACACTGCTTTAAAAACAAAATATTGTGCCAGATGACATTTTTTCTACATACAGTAGTTAAGAGAATATTTGCCCAAGCTTTTCTTACAATTGGTCAAAGGGAAATTCAATAATCTGTTCTAGATACAAAATAACAAGTACTTTACAGGGTGTAAAATAAGAAACAGCACACTTTGGATTATGTGTCAACAAGATTAAAATAAAAGAATCAGGTGAAAGTTAAAATCTGTTTAAGCTTTTACTGCACAGAAGCTATGCTTTTAAGTTACCTCTTGTTCTTTTCCCCGAAGAGTACTTTCTGCCTGTTGTAGCTCCTTGTGCTCCTTCTGCAATTTTTCTTCTCTTTCAGCCAGGAGTTTTTCTTGCTGGATTGTTACCGTATTTTTGAGTTTTAACTTGTTCATTAAAGTTTTGACATCTCCTTGCAATTTCTTTATTATTTCATTGGCCTAGTAAACAATATAGAATTCTAAATCAAGACCACATGAAATCACATCGTTGTTATAAAAAAAGACAATAGTTATGTTTCAACAAACCTTAAGAAGTTCAGCTGATAAGGACTTCAGGGTTCCTTCTAATTTTCCTATCTCAATTTGTTTCTTTTCTGTATTTTCTTCCAGGCTCGCCTTTTAAAAGATGGTACATTCCATATTAGGGAAATTTTGTTTCTGAGAAATATATTTTACATATACTATCAATACCAGTTCTGAAAGCTGTATTCTAATCTAAAACACAACTCAAAAAGTTCATCATCTTTAATAATGCTTATTAAAATAGTACAGTCTATAATCATCCATTCTCCACAAATGTCATTGAAACCAAAACTATTGCAGACATTTTATTGGAACATCAGTTTCCAAAGATAAATAAAACTAGTCCTGGGTAACACCCTCCCTTAACTTTGCCTGGTTAGCAGTGTTGTCTAGGATATGAAAAATAACTAGCAAGAATGGTGAGAAACTTGGTGTTTGGTTACTTAGTCCCAATCAGTTCCTGGAGGTGATGTGAAACAACTCCAGGCAAAGCTGGGTTTGCGTCTTACATCTTCCTTCAACCTTTCTTTTCCCATGCCTTACTCCTCTATCCTCTTTCTAGTTTTTCCCTCCACTTCTTAAGATGCTGCTTTTGCCAACTCCACCTGACCTCAGCTATTTCAATTTACATTGGTAGGTGGGTGCTATTCTGTTTGCTGATTTAGGAAAACTCTGGAGAGGCTTCAGTACATGTCTGCTCATTCTGTTCATTGCTGGCAAGTCATATGGACTATAACAACTAGTTATGTGGTTGTGACCAAGCCCTCAGGCCCCTCCCTCCTCAATTGTCATCTTGGCCTCAGAGGGAGCGATCAGGCAGACCCAGCAACATCAGG
Organism: Sceloporus undulatus; assembly: GCF_019175285.1. NCBI lineage: Eukaryota > Metazoa > Chordata > Lepidosauria > Squamata > Phrynosomatidae > Sceloporus > Sceloporus undulatus. The sequence continues at coordinate 110,738,751 of NC_056525.1, forward strand.
GACTGCCTGAAGGAAGAGGCCCCTCCCTCCTTAACTGTCATCTTGGCCTCAGAGGGAGCGATCAGGCAGACCCAGCAACATCAAGGACTGCCTGAAGGAAGAGGCCCCCTCAACTGTCACCTCGGCCTCAGAGGGAGCAATCAGGCAGATCCAGCAACATCAGGGACTGCCTGAAGGACGAGACTTCTCCCTCCTTTAATTGTCACATTGTATTTTGTATTGTATTGAAATTTTTTACTGTACACTACTATGATCATTGCGGAATAGCGGTCTATAAATAAAATGTATTATTATTATTATCATTATCATCATCATCATCATCATCATCATCATCATCATCACCATCATCATCCAGCTTTTCACCTCATAAACCTTTCCTTGGCTTTCACTAGAGGGAACGTAAGGTGACTTATAAAATGGACAGTCATGAAGAATCTTTCATGATGCATGGCTGAGAAAGTCACCTGAATAGAAACTTAGGCAGAGGTTAAACAACAACAACCTTTCTTTATTTTGAGACATTTTTTGTAATATACAAACACCAAATTGGTCAATGTTAACAGTTTGTATCTATTAATCAATCTTCTAGAACTCAAATCTATTCCCTCCTCCCTTCTTCCAGCAACTCCCAAATCTTTATCTCTAGCAAACTTCATCTGACTGTCAAATTATTTTTGTCCCTTTGGAACACCACTTCCTTACATGGTGAGGGCAGTGACAAGGCAGATGACGGGATGACAGGCTCTCTAGCTTGGCTGCTTGTCACAGCGGTGTGTTGGATTACGGCCTTTTTTTTAAAAGGAAGTTCAATTATAATGTACACGTTGAGTCGCCTTGAATCTGAAACTTTTGGAGTTGCAACACAAGTAGTATAGTATGTACATTTGTGAGGCTGGAGAGGGACATGTGTCTAGAGGTAAACATGAATGAATGACCAGGAGTGTGATGCATTTTCAAAAACCAGCTTTTTAAAAAGTGCATGAAAAATAGAGTGCACGTTCTGATGAGTGTAGCAGTGATGGAAGGAGGCAAGCAGTGCCAGAAGCTCCCAGGCTATAGGACCCAAGAAGAGTGGCTTTGGCAGCAGCAGAGGCTCCATGCTGATGGGCAACCTGAAATCCCAGTTGCTCTCCATGGCTCTCTCTGCAGCCTGCAAAGGACCTGCTTAGTGTACAGGAGATCTCTGAGGAGCCCTTCAGCCACCTGCTACCACCTTCAAAGTGGCGATGGCAGCACTCCTGGGTATTTCTTTGTAAGACAGAAGCAGGCAGTTGGCAAATATTCGAAAACATAGTCCCTTATATAAAATAAAATGGTGCAGCATATGCAGGTCCCAAGTATTTCAGAGATAGGAGACTCGACCTGTATTGTATAGTCATTGAACAAGATAGAGGGTTTTGAAGTACTCCTATACGCTTTCAACCCTGGTTCTATACATCCAACAGGTTTTAGGCTGTTGTTTCTCAAACAGGAATGCCCTAAGCTACATAAATTTTGGCAAACATGAGAATAATTTAAAATACAGTCTGCATACAACACAAGTGTTCTACTCATATAATAATTAAACCACCTGAAGCATGTTCAGAACTACTATATTTCTGTAGCAGCTTTCTGGTCTATAGGTTGTGCACTTTAAGTCACCACTAGTGGAATAAAATTATGCTATACAAAAAAAATTAAAAACCTTTTGCTCTTGTGTTACATCCAATACTTCTCTTGTCTTCATAACTAGCTGGTCCTTATCTTTGATTTCCTGTTCTAAAACTGCAACTCGCATCTGCAGTTGATTAACTTGTTTTTCCTTTTCATGGCATTCAGCATCTAGGGTAGCATTCTCTCGACGTAGTGACAAAACCTCTTGCTTTGCTCTCTGGCATTCCTAGGAGTTTGAACAAATATTTTAAAGGCAGTAAAATAAAACATTTATAACATGTCTGCTTGGTTAAACAAAAAAAATACCACTTGTCACACACAACTGTTTAGAATGCATATCCTACAAATCTAAATTACTATAATCAGAAATACTGTATGTGATACATTTTAACAGCTCATGTTATATTATAGATGAATAGAAACTTTTTAAAAACCACATATGTTGTTTTCATATAGACCACAATAATTAAATATTTCGTACATCTTCTATGCCAGACAGTTTGGATTTAAGTTCTCTGACTGTGGAATCTCCTTTGTATCTCTTTTCCATTAACTCCTTGTTTGCAATTTCCAGCTCATTTAACCTGGTCTGCAGCTGCTGGACAGTTTTCTGATGCAAGCTTTCCAAATCCCTTTTCTGTTGCTCATTCTGTTGTTGATATTGCACTTGTGTCTGCAAAGAAAAACAAGCACTTTAACAATGGACAAGAGTATAATGTTGTTATTGGTTCATATTGTGTTTTCCTTACACACCTGGAGAGCTTTTTCCTTTTCGTATGCCAACTCCTGATTATGCTTGCTAGTTAGTGATGCTGTTCTGGATGTCAAATCATTTCTTAACTTGTCCAGTTCCCTGCTTTTTTCTGATAAACTCTACATGTGAAAAAGAGGAAAAAAACTTAGATAGTAGGCTCACATTTAACCAAAGATTCTTAACCAATATTATGTCAATATTTATTAAAGAAACCAAGGCAGAAGTTCTTCTTTCTACCTATGTACACCATGTCTCAGTACAAGAATTGTTCTGAAGACCTTTTTCCAATATGGTACTTCTCACAGAATAATAATGCTTTCTCCTTTCACTATGGCCCTCTAGCTACAAACAATTTAAAAACAACAACAAAGGTCTGTTAGCACTTGAAATCAATAATAAACAGTGTCTGATGAAGTGGGCTTTTGCCTAACTAAAGTAATGGTATTCAAAGACATAGAAATGTTATTCTGTATCAGCAGACAAAGAAATTATATAGCACCTTTGAGACTAACTGGGAGAAAAACATTTGTACCATAAACTTTTATTAATTCCGTCTGTGCATCTGATAAAATAGACTTGAGTCTATAAAAGAACAGGCTACAAACATTTCTTCCAAGTTAAGTCTCAAAGGAGCTACTAGATTACTTTGTTTGCTTAAATGCATGCTACAATGAGTTTTTAATTCTTGAAGGTACCATAGAACAGCTGATTTTGCTACAAACATCTAATGTAGCTGTCTGTAAATAGAAAGCCATTGGCAGATGTTCCATGGTCCTACATTTGGACACATTTTATAGAATAATTTTATTAAAACAACAACAACAACAACAAAAGATTATTTTACATTAGCTTTCTATAAAGTGCCGCAGACTGATGTTGTTGTTACCTGCTGGGTGTAACTCAGCTGTCTCTTAAGATCCTCTTCTGTTTTGCTAAGTTTTTGTTCCAGCTGCAATTTTTCTTCCTATGAACAATTAACAGTTTGTCAGTCACTTGAGGTTTCTCCTCTTTCCCCAATAATTAGGACTTCAATCCTCAGTACACTTATTGGGAAGTATGTTGCACTAGACTCAGGAAGACTTCACAGGATTGTGCAGTTAAGTCTACAATTTTCCGTACATTAATTACAAACATATTAATATTGCCAGAGTAACAAGTTAGGCTATTTAATTCTTAATGTTATTTCCAATACTGTGAAATATTACTTATTTATACAGTTTATATAATTAATGCATTTTCAAAATTATAATGGCATCTTGGCTGAGATTAGCTTATTTTTCTATTATAATTAAATACAAAGGAGTGCATCAATTAACAGCATACCCCATAGCAGAGTACCACATGACTTTTTACATTGCTTCCTCATGTGACCAAATTATGAACAATAGCTATTATGCCCATATAAATGAAAGAGTAACATTATAGTGTCCAGTTGAAACACTCATTTTACCTTAACACATTTCAGACAGGTTGCCAAAAACTTCTTGATTTCGGTATCATTTCCTGGTAAAAATTTTAGGGACAAGTGGGTAAGATGTTTAAATGGATTGGTCTCAACCACGTTTAAAAAAGATGGCGCATGATCTAAACTTGATCCTGATGAAATCAACTGTAGCAAAAACCTAAAAAGAAGGAATAAGATCACATGACAAGATTTGTTAACTGGATCTTTCAAACTGTGAAGAACACATCCCTGTGGAAGTACAAAGCAGTACAAAGAAAGTAACAATCCCTTTATTTTGTTCCCATCCCATCAAAGTGATAATCCACAAATTATTATAGTTAGCTGAAAAACCCAATGTGGTGACCGGAGTTCAAATCCTTGCTCAGCCATAGAAACCTACTGAGCAGTTTGAGCAAGTCACACTCTCTCACCTTCAAAAGCAAATCCACTCTAAATAAATCTTGCCAGGAAAACCCCATGATAGAATCACCTTAGGGTCGCCATAAGTCTGAAATGACTCGAAGGCACATAACAATTATAATTAGTGGCTACTTCTTCGGTCAGTTGAATCCCTCATTATAATGGCTCCACTAGCTGCTAAACTGTCTCACAGCACAATTCAGTGGCGGTGATGACCGACAAAGCCTTACACAGCCCAAACTCAGGTCATCTGAAGGACTGTATCTTCCTATATGAGCCTGCTTAAACTGTACAATCTTAAGGAGACGTGCTAGTCTTCATCTCATGACCTTCATAACCACATTTGGTGGGAATACAAGAGAGGGCTTTCTTTGGGGTTGCTCCCAGGCTCTGAAGGTATCTTCCTTGGAAGGTTATTATAGCTCCTTCCAGTCCTTTCATCAGCAGATGAACCCCCTTTTATTCTAGCACTGAAATAAGAACTGCTTTCTTACAAGAGCTATTAGTGTGCTGTACTAGTTTTATTCTTTGTTTTTATAACAATGTTTTAAATGCTTTTAACTGTACAGAAAGTTTAATACCATTTTATTAATAGGTTTTTGTATGTTTTTAACTGTGTTTTTATCTTTTTTCCCCTCTGAGCTTTGGGGAAATAGTGGGCTAAAATAAAGATTGTACAGCTTAGTTTTTATTAGAAAGCCAATGCAGTATAGAGGTTTGAGTGTTGATCCATGACTCTGGAGACCAGGATTCAAATCCCTTCTTAGCCATGGAAACCCACTGGGTGACCTTGGGCAAGTCACTCTCTCAGAAGAAGGCAAAGGCAAACCCCCTCTTAACAAATCTTGCCTAGAAAACTCTTAGTAGCCATGAGAAGGAAATGATATGAAAGCCCACAGCAAAAGTAGACTAGACTAGTTGAATCATTGCTGATCAATATAGATGCAAAATAGCCTTTCCTGAGAAGCATGCAAGCCTTATTAAGAGAGCCAGCAGCAAAATGCAGTCTTCTAGGAAGGCCTCATGGTGCTCACCATAACATAGAAAGAGAAAAGGAAAGATAAAGGAAAAAAGTTTCAGTGAGACAGGAATATGGGTGCACTTTAACAGAGTCTTAATTGATATGGAAAGAGGCCACATGCAAGAGAAACTGGAAAAATAAGTTGTATACTGGAGGCCCAATAATGCCCTGTTCCTTAGAGGATGGAACTGGAAAGATGTTCTCTCTTATGTCAAACTACAATTATAGATCTGATTTGAATAAGCCCTAGCTACTGTCAAGAAAGGAGAAACCAATCCATTCAAGAATGTTCTATGCACCAAAATCTCACAACAGAAGATGTGTGTCCCTTATGTAAAGCAAGGGCAGGGAAAGTGCAGCCTGTGGTTCACATGCAGCCCATGGAACCCCATGCTGTGGTCCTGGAAACTCCCACCAAATAAATAAATAAATAAAAATGTAAAAACTCTGCCAAACACAGCATTTTAGCCCTCACAGCACTTCCAATGCTTAAGAAAAACCAACCTCCCCCCCCCAAAATTGGCTAAAAATGGAAATGGAAATGACATTATCAAGAACACCTGTGCACTCCACACGGGATGCAGAGGTGAAAAATGACACCCATCCCCTCCACAGTTGCCCACTCCTGACTTAAAAGGTTATAAAATTAACTAGTGCTTGTAGAGGAAAGTCATAGCAAAAAATAATGGATGGCAACATTGCTTTTACAGTACTTTGTTTCTTTTTTACTAAACTTGAAGTAACTATATAGGGGGCTAGAAATGTGCAGTTCTCAAGATGTTGCTGAACTACATCTGCCTCCATGTCTGACCCCTACTCATACTGAGTGAGGATCGTGTGCAGTAATACCTGAAAGATCAAGGTTTTTTAACCTTGATTTTTTTTTTTAGAAAAGTACTTTATGTGTACATTGGTTTATTGGATGCTGCTGTTATTTTCATCCTGTAATTGTTTTGAAGAAAATACAGAATATTGCTTACATATTACTAACCTTGGGATGTCTTTATTTTGTTCTTGGATACAATGCTGCAGAAGATCTATAAATCTCTGAGGGAAAGCAGAAAAATCTACCAGAAGACTCTGCTGGAGTTTTAAGCTATATAAAAAGGAAGCAAATTATAAATAGCCATATTATTTTTATGACCAGTAACTGCAACAAGGACAAAAACGTTTAAAGCTGAAATGAACAGCTCAAGACAAAGTGTTTTAAATCATCTCTTCTTATCAAGATCTTTGCTTGCCACTTATATCCTTCATTAAAACTTCCTAAGGACTATCTCAGTTTTGGTTTATCCCAGCCACACTGGAATTACCTTTCTTATTTTCATTTTAAGTGAACACACCAATCTTTTCTTTCAAAGCATACGTGATGGCTCGCTATAGAAAGTATTCAAACATCAACAAAAGTCTTTATTATATATGTGTGTGTGTGTGTGTGTTAAAATTATGTTACAATTATATTTTTAAATGTTGGTATTTTATTTGCATTTTCCCACTTTCACAGGGGTTCTGTGCCCCTAACCCAGTGAATGTGGAAGGCCCACTGTATTACCAATGTCATCTTTTATTATTATCACAAAGCACTAATATTATTAACACATAATACAAAAGTATTAATTAAAAGCTATAAAACAGCATAAGATTCCTGGCATTATAACCATTAGACAGATACATGTGTGAGTCAAAATCCTATGTTTTAGAAGCAGAAAGGAAAAACTTTGCAGCTGTTTCCATTATGCATTATCAGAATCACCTTGCAAGTATACCATGTACCAATTCTGAGATATTCCATTAGATAGGAGAGGTGTAATTAATCTCAATTTCTCATCTTTATAAAAATACAAGAGAAAATGATATGAGTTCTCGACTCTACTAACCCTCCTCACAAGGGCAAACATGATCCCTATAGGAAATTCCTTGATACTGACCCTTTAATGTGGCAAAGGGGATTATGTTTAATCATGCTTTGTGGTTGATGCAGTGCAATATTTGACAATAGTCACGTTTTGTTAATAACCCCCCCCCCCTCCCCTCAGGATTGAACTGTAGTCTTACACTTATAGGAGAACATGTTGTATAGCAAGAAAATTATCCAAGAAACCTAATCTCTGCAATTTTTCTCTAATATGTTTAGATGAAAGGGATGTATAAGTGTTTTTCAGGACAGGAAACAGATAGCCAGACTCCAGGCCTGCATAAAGGTTTTAGCCAGTACCTTAACACACAACTTCAAGCCATGCATTCCACTGAGAGGCAATGACCTTCAAGCCAGCAGACCACTGACAACACATAGAGTCATAGAATCCTAGAGTTGGAAGAGACCTCAGGGGCCATCCAGTCCAACCGCCTGCCATGCAGGAACTCACAATCAAAGCATCCCTGACAAATGGCCATCCAGCCTCTGTTTAAAGACCTCCAAAGAAGGAGACACCACCACTCTCAGAGGGAGTGTGACATAATTAGGTACCCCAATAGTCTCCAAAGAAAACCTGAGAGAACTCCTTCCAATATTGAAGAGATGCCTGAAATTCACATTGGTATGCCAAGAGCAGTTGTGACAATAACTTAGCCCGGAATAACCTAAGATCAGCTGGTAAAAATTGACTACCTTTAGCATAAAAGAACTGAACTAGGGCTTTAGTACTGTTAGATGCTCACTGGGTAAAACCAGTCTTGTGGGACAACCAGGCTGGGTAAAACACCATGTCTTTTGCAAGAGTATCACATCAAATGCATGAGTATAATCTACGACATCAGAAAATATTGAAACAGTACCTTACATAATCTTTATTCTACAGACAGGCTGGTTTAAATTGCTCTGTTATGCACATTACCGTACCATTTATAACACTGTATAAGACATATAAAACATTACCAAACACTTAATAATCATCCAATTAAACCTTTGAAAGATGCGATTTAACTAAATATTTCTAACGAGAAAATTAACTTGAAAACATACCTTTGAAAATCTTCCTCAGAAATAACAAGATTATATAGAAAAAAGGGATCAGAATCCTCAGTTAGCCGAACAACTAAATCCTAAAAGCAAAGTGTTTAAAAGAATTATAATGCTGGCTATAATAATTTATTTCTCTGGTGAATGCATTCAGTAAACAGAGTACTCACACAAATGAAAAAATGGTGAAAGCTCCTATATAACATAGAAATCCACCAAAGACCATAGAACAATAACAAAAACAATTAAGCTAAAAGCAATGCTAATCCATAAAGTTCCAAAAGAAACTTTACAGCACTGTACTTAAATATAATCTTGAAGACAATGATGGGAAACTTCCCCATCCAGCCCACATACCTCCCCTTCCAGACTCTGCTTACCCTCCATGCCTTGTCTTTGCCACCTGTCGGCTGATTCTTAGATCATCCGAGAAAGAGAGGGACTGTGGAAGTTAACACCTGCACTACCTCCACTATCTCTATTGCTCAGGTAGAAAGCAGGCCACAGCTGGCAGTGGGGAAGAGGGACACAGCAAAATCCAACTGCCAGGGAAAGGGTAAAAATGCACACACAGACCTTTCATTGGCAATTGGCTGTGTTTCTCTGCTGAGAGTTGGGAAATGGTATCCCAGTTTTCTGAGTACAGTATCTGGAAAAGATTCGTAATCCTGATGACTGTTCAAATCAAGGGGGGCGAGCTATGGATGGATATGAATGAACTGGGAAGGTCAGATTATGGAGGCAGGGTATAAATAAAATGATGATGATGATGATGATGATGATAAACCTGTACACATTTGTACAGGTTTTCCCAAATCACACACATCCATAACTGGCCCTCCCCAGTTCACTCCTGCCAGACCAAACTTCAGAGGGTTTTCTCTTCCTCCAGCCACCATCATATGAATGTGAGGTGAGGATATTGCTTATAACTTTTGTGTTCAACGATTGTTTTTAACAATTTTTTTTTAACTTTTGTAAAATTTTAGCTAATTTTTTGTTTTAAATTAGTGTAAGCTGCTTTGGGCCTCATTCCTTGAGAAAGATGAGATATAAATAAATATAGTAATACTGTCAGCTCTCCAGATCCCCGGGTTCAACAATCCATAACTTGAAAATATTTTTAAAAAATATAAATTCCAAATAGCAAACCTTGATTTTTACTATTTTATATAAGGGACACCATTTTACTATGCCATTATATTTAATGGTACTTGAGCATCCTCAGATTTTGATATTCATGGGGGGCGGGAGCTGTAAGCAAACCCCAGCAGATAACAAGGACCACTGCATGTAGTCCTCGATCACATCTCTTCCCACCAGGCAGTGCCCCCCACTGTAAAAAGGTTGCCCAGCCATGCTTTAAAGCAGGCTTTAAAGCAGGAGTTCCCAGCCTTTTTGACTTGCAGAGCCCTTTTTAGAATCAATTTCTATGGATGAGCCCCTGAGAGGCCTACCCTATGTCTTACAAGTTAATGGTGTTGGGAAGGAGAGATAGATAATTTTTATTTCTTTCATTTCTTTTATTTTCCTGGAGCAGCCATAGAGCACCTGGGAAGTGCACACAGAGTCCTAAGGGCTACTCAGAGCACAGGTTGGGAACCACTGCTTTAAGGCATTTTCCATAGACAGGCAATATTGTCAATTCCCGTGGTGCATTTGGATAAAAACCAGTCATCCCTAGAATACTGCTTGCTCCAAGTTCACGGAAGCACCTGTTTGGTGTTAGCTGCCTAAGCAATGAGTTTGCTTCTACCTGTAAAAAGAATCATATGTAGAAACAACTGAACATCTATTATCAGTCAGTGTATTGTACGTGAGACACAAACCTTTCTATGAATGGGATTTGTTGTTGATTGCAGTTCAATACTCACACGAACATTTATTCTCCTGAAAAATACAGAAATGTATTCTTAAAACATCACTACTACAAAACTGTTTTGCTGTATATTCCAGAACACTATGATCAGCACCACAAGCTGTGTCTCATGCTACCCTAACTATTTTTCTTCAATTTCACTATATTATTGTTGTGTACCTTCACATCATTTCTGACTTATGGCAACCCTATCGCAGGTTTTCTCAGCATGATTTGCTCAGAGGGAGGATGCCATTGCCTTGCTCCGAGGCTATGAGTTTCCATTGGTTTCCACTGTCTAGCAGGAATTTGAACACTAGTCTGCCAGAGTCCTAGTCAAACACTCATCCTTGTGACTTTAGTATTGTAGTGGTTTAAGTTCTTTATAATAAAAAAGAGTTGAATTGTTAAAGGAGCTACAACAAACAACTACCCTATATTTGGCTACATTTTGGTGCAGGTCTGAATTTAGAAGCAGCACAAGGTAATAAAGAACAGAAAAACATTCAATCAGATGTCTTACTAAATGGTGTTTATTAGTTCCAATACACTAAATATGTCAGCACAATATTCTGACTTACAATTCTAAAATTTAGCCACAAATCATTACTGTTTTCATATAAACTATGTTGTGGAAGAAGATCCAAAACACAGTTTGCATTTAACTGTCCCCTCAATTGCTTGATCGCTCAGGAACTGCAGCGTATAAAACAGCTGCAACACTCTGAAGTCTAATCTGCACTGCAGAAATAATGCAGTTTGACACTGCTTTAACTGCCACCGCTCAATGCAATTGATTTGCAGCTTGTTGTGGCACCAGAGCCCTCTGAGAGAGGGCTCACAAAACTACAAATCCCAGAATCCCATAACACTGGTGGCAGTTAAAACGGTGTCAGACTGCATTGTTTTTGCAGTGCAGATTATACCTGAGAGTTAAACAGCTGCACAACAGGCAGAAATGTGGCCTGTACCCCAGAACTCCCAGAATTCCATAGCCCTGAGCCAGAACGAGAGTTAAAGCGCTTCCAAACCGGGTTATTTCCCCAGTGTGGATGCAGCCTTGGCTTTTAACCAAGCTCTTGGCAAAGAACAGAGAGATTATCATTACTATTACTATTACTATGATGATCTCCCTGCCCTCACCTGTCGTGGCCTCCCTGGCCCTTGACCTGGACAGGCACCAACTGACTGAAGAGAGTCTCCGCCGCCATCTTGGGCTCCTTTGAGTTTGGCGCCGCTCTCCCGCTGAGAGCAAAGGAGGAGGAGAGGCCTAAGAGAAGGAGGCGGTGCTTCTAGTCTCAGCCCCAATGGCTGGCTGCAACCGACAGCCCAGACAAAATGGCCGCCGGGGCTGCTTGTCTTTCCTTCCCCAGCACTAGCCTTTGCACGAGGGAAGGAGGAGGAGGACCCCGACTAGTTGCAGTAGAGTTGGAAGAGACCCCCTTTGGACACATGGCTCCAGTTTGTCATTGCCCTTCTCTGAGGCTGAGAGAGTGTGACTCTCCCAAGGCCACTCATTGGGATTCATGGCCAAACCCAGGTCTCCAGAGTCCTACTAGTCACTTTATTGAGGGAAAGAAAGATCAGCTGTTAAATGCAGCATAGCACTGCTATGGGATCCTGGGATTTGTAGTTTTACAAGGTCATCAGCCTTCTCTGCCAAAGAGTGCTGTACGTCCCAGGATTCTGTAGGCTGGAGCAATGGCAGTTAAAGTGGTGTCAAACTGCATTATTTCTGCAGTGTAGACACACCCTCAGCTTCTACGCAAGGGAGACAGATAGGAACCCACAACATTTGCAACATAGAATTAATGCAGTTTGACATGCCTTTTGCTGCCATGGCTCAAGGCTATGGAATTCTGGGATGTGTAGTTTTGTTAAATGTTTCGCCTTCTCTGTCAGAGAGGTCTGGTGCCACAACAAACTACAAATCCCAGGATTCCATAGGATGGAGCCTTGCCAGTTAAAGCAGTGTCAAGCCACATTAAATCTGCAGTGCGACAGCAGCCTACTTGAGGGAATGTCCAGGACTAGCCAACCAATTGTGCTCCTATTTGGTGTTAAATGGTTGTTGTTGCCATTATTATTTCCATCCTGCCTTTCCTCCCAGTTCTGGACAATATCACACTATTATTAAGATTATTATTTTATATCCCACCTTTCTCCCAATATAGGGACTCAAGACTACACTGTCACAGCACTATTATTACACTTTATAAACTGCTCTGGAATTCTGGGATTTGTAGTTTTGTGAGGCCCAAGAGCTCTCTGGATGAGAATTTTAAATGCCTGGCATAGTGGTTTGAGTGTTGGAGTACGGTCCAAAACACACTGCAGAAATAATCCAATTTGAGACCTATTTACCAGACTCAGTGCTAGGGAATCCTGGGAACTGTCGTTTATTATAGCACCAAATCTCTCTGACAGAGAAGGCTAATGTCTCACAAAACTACAGTTCCCAAAATTTGCTAGCATTGATCCAAGGCAGTTAATGTCTCGTCACCTCAAACCGGGTTATTTCTGCAATGTGTGTTTGGATCTATGAAGCTGGAGAACAGAGTTCGAGTCCCAGCAAGGCCACTGGGATTCTGGGGATTTGCAGAAAGGAGCTTGAGGCTGGAGTGAGGCCTCCCCCAACCTCCGCATGGCCTGGGGATGATGGGAACGGGACTTCTTCGCTTTGGACTACACTTCCCATCAGGCCCCTGGCATCCCCTGCACTAGTTCCAAGGGAAAGGAGGCCCTCAGGGAAGGCCCAGGGAGGCTTGGGTCTGGCGCCCAGCTCTTTAGGGGAGGAGAAAGGAGGAAGGCCGAAGGAAGAGGAGGAAGGAGGGATTGGAGGAGGAGGAGAGGAGACAAAATGGCGGCGCCCTCAGAGCCCTCTTCTTCCCCTCAGCCTCATCCCGGGCGACGCTGCGCCTTCTTCGTGGAGAGGAAGAGGCGCTTCTGCAAGATGGTCCCTGCCCAAGGAAGGCGCTTCTGTGGAGAACATGGCGCCCAAGAGGTGGCCCCAGGGGCAGAACACAAGACTGCCTTCTCAGCCCTCTTTTTCACCCAGATGCCACTTTTAAGTGCTGTAGCTCCATCCTGTGCTGGGAGCATTCAGAGACATAGCCGTGTTAGTCACTGGATTCAGTACATAGAGAAGTCTTGTAGCACCTTTGAGACTCACTGGAAGGAAGAGGGTGGCAGCATGAGCTTTCCTAGACTTCAGACTACTTCCATAGATGCTTTTGGCCACAAACATCTGAAGAAGTTGACTGTAGTAGACTTTATTCCTTTCAGCATTCTCCTAGTGCTGCAAGGATCAAAAATTGGAAAAGCGGGATATAAATAAACTATTTATTATTATTATATCCCACTTTAACTGCTCCAGCTGCCTTCTGTTGCATTCTGGGATTTGCAGTTTAATTGGAGGTGCATTTAGAATTCTCAGCCAGAGAGTTCTTGGGCCTCACTGAACTACAAACCCCAGAATGCAACAGGAGGCAGACAGAGCAGTAAAAGAGCATAGAGGAATAGCAGCACTATAAGAGGATAGTGCGGTAATGTGTGGAAGTTTCAAAAGTGCTACAAGATCTCCACCCATTCTATGAATCCTGGGACACTCCCATTGCAGAAATAATCCAGTTTGACACCACTTTAACCGCCACAGCTCAGTGGTGTGGGAATTTGGGAATTGCAGTTTATTGTGGCACCAGAGTTCTGCTCCAAAGGGCTGCAGAGCTCTGGTGCCACAATAAACTGCAATTCCCAGATTTCAATTAGCATTGAGCCCTGACATTTAAAAGTGATGTCAAACCGGATTATTTCTGCTCTGCGGATGCAACGGGGGTCTTCTTTAACCTTTTCTGCTGGTGTATCACCAAACTACAGATCTCAGGATTTTATAGAATGGAGCCATGACTGTCAAAGTGGTGTCAGACTGCATTTTTTCTACAGTGTAGACGCACCCTCCACTTCTGTACAAGGAAAAGAAGTAAGAACATCTACAATGTAGAATTAGTGCAGTTTGACTCCCCTTTAACTGCCATGGCTCAGTGCTATAGACTTCTGGGATCTGTAGATTTGTGAAATGTTTAGCTCCCAAGCAACAGAAAGCAAGGCAAATCTTGGAGAAATCATTCATTTCTTTGCAATAATCCTCTTCCCCACAAGTTCCCATTATTTCCAGATGTGGAAAAGCCACTTTGCACATGCTCATGAGCATTCTGTACTGTACCATTGAGTTTGCTTTCTAGTGGTAGGTGACAGTATAGTCTTAGTGAGAGGTATTTATTAATTAAATAGGCATTTCCCCCCTCCTCATTGTACTTTCTTGGTGATTAAAAGATGCATCTGCTTCGTTGGTTACTATCATGCAGGTTTTCCCCTTTGACCGTTTAATTCTTTGTAAATTAATGTTTACAGTATGCAATTTTTAGGCACAGTATTGCTACCAAAAAGAGCTGTGCAACTGAAGCTAGCTTTCAAAGTTATGCCATGGCTCAAACTGATTTTTTAAAGCCATTTTAAAAAAACTTGTTTGAACAAAGACAGTGTACAGTATTTTAAGTTTAAAATGTTTCTTCCCCCCCCCCCTTTTTTTTTTTTCCCAGGAAGAAAAAGGCAGAAAAAGAATTCCCTGCCCTTTGGATCCAAAGCAGTAAGGAAGCTTTGTATGTTTGGAGGAGGGGAGGGTGGGTTTTAAAAAAGATGCATAGCATTACCAGTGTTCTTCCTATTTCTGTTTTTAGCACTGTATATGAAGATCAGCTGCAAAAACATTTGAAGAAGTGTAATTCAAGAGAGAAACCAAAGCCTGTAAGTGTACTTGGAACGGCATGAAAGAACTGAAGTGGTCTTTAAAAGGTGTAAGACAAGCAAAGCATTCTTAGCAGTGATGCTCTCATCTGCTAGTGTGCTGGTTAGATACACTCCATCCGTATGCATCTTTTGTGGATGGTACTTTATGGTACTCGCCAAATGTTTTGGATTATAGCTCCCCTAACCCCCGACAGTATTATCATTGGACAGGGATTATGGGAAAATACAGTCAAAAATTCACCATAGCCAATAAAGGTATCACTGGTGGATTTTTGATTGGATTTGCTATATGGACAACACGGCTACCCCAAGATGTTTTCAGGGACTATGGGATTTGTAGTTCAGATTTGGCAAGCACTTATTTGCCTTCCTATGTATAACATACTGAACACTCTTAAGGTTTTTTTTTAACCCGTTAACATTCAAAAGCAAGGACCATCTAAGGACCTGAAGGCAAAGGGTCAGATTGAGAATTCAACAGGAGAAAAATAAAAGGAATGATATCTTTAAAAAAAGAAAAGCATGTTGGTGAACAAAGGCTGTTTTCTCATTTCGGTTTTGTAGGCTGAATTAAAGAAAATAAACCAACTATATGATTCATCTTTCTAAAAATGTTATGTACTGAGAATTACTACAACCAGTGCCACTATTACAATAGCCTTATGCCATGATATGGTCAAGTCTCAGTGAAATGGTGGAACTTTTTATTGAACAATTTTATTATTAAAGTGTATGAATCTGTATAATTATGTTGCAAAACCCCTTTTCTGTTGTTGAATCATAAATAGACCATAATGTGATATTTATTTTATTTTTTACCTGAGGTCTACTTTGCCCAAGATATTAATGCAGGACTGAAAGATTCAACAGAATTATCTGAAGAACAGGTGAATGATTCTTTTAAATACAAGTTATTTGCAAATGTTAATCAAGAAAGATAGCACCTGTCAATTATAGTTTGGGGAAAGAATATGGCAGTAAAAATATAGTGTTGGTCAGTTGTGGGCAACTGCACCAGGGCCAGAAGCCAATTTTCTGCCTATGGCAACCCCCCTTGGGCTACACACTCCAAATAATACACCTAAATACCTATTGCTATTGACATGCTATTGATCCTTTGAGGCATCATGCCCAAGGGCCCTTTCATACTGAATTGTACCACTCTGATATCATTTTAAGTGTCATTGTAGTGTCCTGTAGAATCTTGTGGGTTTGGTGAAGCACTAGCTCAGTACCCTTCCTTACTTGCAAATCCTAGGATCCCATAGGATGTTGCCATGGCAGTTAAAGTGGAATCAAGGCATTATAATGGTGTGGTATGAAAGGGCCCCATGTGACTTTTGCAGAAAATCCAGATAGTTGCATCCATCTGCTCTTACCTTTCTCAAGCATGCATTTACAGCCTTACCTAGACTTATACACATTTTTGGGAATATGACATGAAAAAGATAATATCAGATGTGTTTTTAGTCAGAAGTAGATTCCACTGAGATCAGGGGGACCTATTTCCATGTAGATCAGAAATAGGCAATTGTAGAGGCTAGTCATAGGCCCTGTCCCTTTCAGTGGGATGCAATCCCTGAAAATTGGCTGAAAGCCCGTAAAAAATAGAAATGTGTTCTGGTTCCCATTTTGGCTATTTTCAGCCAGAGGAGTGGCAGGTCACCAGCTCTGAGTGATTTTAACTCCCATAGATATTTAGTTGTTTGCGGTGGCCTGGTTGGCTACAAAATGTTCTTGAGAGACTGAATATGGTCTGAAGTTTCTTTACATTGGTGTGTGTGTGTGTGTGTGTGTGTGTGTGTGTGTGTGTAGGATTGGGCCACAAGTGTTTTGGTAGCACACCAAATACTCTGTAACCAATTATAATGGCAAAAGTCACAAAAGGGAGCGACAACACACAACAGACCGCTTCCCAGTAATAAGTGCTAGTTATTGTAGTTTATGAGCTAAAAGAGAGAAAGCAAAGCACTGAGTTTTCTTGGTCCTGTAAATTAGGCATAAATTGTGTTTATTACCAAGTTGAAGTTAGTTTTTTCTTTTCTCAAGTAACTACGTTGGCTAATAGAAGAAAACTTGAATATCATGCCCTCTGTAGTAGTATGTGATCACTAGTATTAGTCTAATGGCATTGGTGTCAAAAAGATCAGAGAAAATTTGTTGGTGCTTATTTGGGCCTTGTTCTGCATATATTGTTAACCTTTTGATATACAGTAGCATCATCAAAACAACAAAATAATTGTTTATATGTGTCTGCTTGTGTATATTCTAGCAAGTGCCACTTTCTACACTGTCTAAAGAAGACTTAGAAGACCTAATTAGGAAGCTAAGAAGAGCAAGTACTAGTGAGTTTGTCATAATTTTTATACTAGCAGAAGTACCTAGATTTGCTAGGTCACAAACCCTTCATCCTTCTCCCCTACGCCAGTGATCTTTCTTTTTCCCACTCTATGTTTTGCTTTCTCATGGATCTTGTCCATCTTGGTGACCATTCAGCATTTATCCCTACTGCCTACAGTTCCCAAGCCTGCATATAGCTTTTTCTCTAGAGAAAGTTAAAGATGTTTGCCACCTAATGAGTAAAGATGTTGACGGCAAGCTATAGATAGGCTTTAATTAAATAAAATTAATCAATTTTAAAAGCAAAATAACCTCAAAATAAAGGCTGTCCAAAATTAAAGATAAATTTTGAACACCTTGTACAGTCCCATAAGGGCCTCTTATTATTCATGAAAAGTTTTAGCTGTAAGTTTCACACTTTTTGAACCGTTGTAGAAGTGGATTCATGGATACACGTTATCTTTTATTACAGGTTAGGTTTGTACTGGATGCCCAGGAGAAATCAGATACTTAATATTTTAAAAATACAAATAACAGATTGTCTTATAAATATGTACGGTTACAGTTACAAACTATTAACCACGAGCTATGTAAAATACTTGTTAAGCCATGCTGAAGTCTCTGATACAACACTGACAATTCAGCTTTAAAAATATTTTTACCTAAAACAAAGTAAATGGCAGCCTCAGTTGAAACTCATTAAAATGATTGCATCTCATTTACAGGTATAAATTATGTACTTAAGGACCAAATCCTTTGTCATCAGGCTTTACAAGAGGCTCTGAGTGACCCCAAAAATGGAGATGCAGCTACTAAACATTTGAAGCAACAGGTAGTGTACCTCTCAGAGCGCTATTTTCTTTAACACAATTGTCTCATTACTATTTCTTTACAAAGCACTTACTTTTGTATAGATTATACTTAATGTTATCAATTTAAACATTAGGAACATTATTAGAGATTTTTCAGAAATGTTCCTGAATGTATTGTCTTCCTTGAACCTCCCAAACTGTTTTCTGCATTATGGAGCTTTTGTTTACATTTACATTTGTTTGGACTTTTGATATGAAATAAATCGATGAAATAATTTCTAACAGTAGATTTGAAAGGCCATCGTCCCAATAGTGGGTAAATAACAGCCAAAATTATGCTCTCTGAATATGCTAAACATAATAAGTCAATAATTTCATTGCTTAGTCCCATCTCAAGTATCTATAGTAGGGTCCTTTGCACAAGGAGGTGATACCATGCAGGTATGAATCACAGAAGACAGTTATTTTTTGTTATGAGTAAATCATGTGTCTAGGAGGAAAGAAAAATAATAATTTAATAGGTTCTATGACAGATGTTGCTGATTGTTGGATATATTACTGAGATTACATGTACAATATTCAAAAATAATATTTTGACCTATGTAGGCTTCTATATTAGGTAACATGGAAAGACTGCATTTACTTCGACCGGGGAACTGTTTTGTCGAATTTGGAGCCGGACGAGGAAAGCTGTCCCACTGGGTGGATATAGCTATCCAAGATGCTCAAGATGTTCATTTTCTTTTGGTTGAAAGGGCAACTACAAGGTTCAAGGTAATACATGCCAGCTTTCTTTTTTCTGTTTTTCTATAAAGTTAGTGTAAATTTAATTATTTTTTTCCACTGAAATAAGTTTTCCAGTGAAATAAGTTGAAAAGCTAAAGTTAGTCATTCTTTTTTAAAGGCTTGCCAAAACACCATCACAATAATAATAATTTGTATTTGAGAGCCTCCTTGTGTCCCACTCCAGGAGAAAGGCAACATATAAAATAAATATATAAATAAAATAATTTTGGTTGCTGAACAGTATTGTTTTTCTGATACACAATATAATCAGAACTTATAGAGTACCCTAGTGGTTTCCATTATTTTATATTTTTTTTCCCCGACAGGTAGATGGGAAGCACACAAAAAGTAGTTTTGAAAGGCTTCAAGTTGATATACAACACTTGAACTTAAGTAAGTTGTTCATTCATTATTAAAAGCTTTGATTAAAGATTTCTTTGCGAACTCTTTGAAAAACAGTACAGAAGACTATAAAGATCTGAACAAATCTTAAAGGCAGGATCAATTATGTTAACCTTATTTAAGACTGAGAGACAGTGTAATGCGGTGGTAGTAAATTGGATTTGGGACCAAGAATGTTGTTACAGGTCTGTGAATATATTTTTTAAAGTCAGTTGTGAAGACTTCTTATTATTGTGTGCCTTCTAGTCATTTCTGACTTATTGCGACCCTATCACAGGGTTTTCTTGGCAAGATATGTTCAGAGGAGATTTGCCTTTGCCTAAGGCTGAGAGAGTATGATTTTCTAAGGTCACCCAGCGGGTTTCCATGGCTGAGCACGGATTCAAACCCTGGTCTCCAAGGTCATAGTCCAATGCTCAAACTAATACACCACACTGGCTCTAGACTATTGTGAAGACTACTTTGTAGTACTGTATTAGGCATACCATTTTCTCTTAGCCCTGCCACACTACTGCAGTGAAATACAATGCTGAATTCTTTAAAGAAAGTGTCAAAATGCAGTGGAGTTTACCACTCTGGCTTTTAAAATCTGTCTTGGGAGGGTTGGTAATTTTGATATTAGAAGTAACAAATATCCTTACGTTAGCCGCTTGCTAAGAGTGTTACAGTGTGTGATACGCTGGAGTGTACTACTAGTTCCCAATAAGTGGAAAATTACTACTAGACACTTCTAACAGTCTCTAATTTATTTTTTTCAAATCTTACTACTCTCAAACCAGGTCAGATACAGGAATCCATTAAATCTTATGGACTGAAAGCACTGTACACAATTTGATACATTTGACAGAATGTGTCTCTGATAGTAGTGAAAAGTTTGATAATACTGAAATGAAAGTGTGCTATTTTCATGGCCTGCTTGTGTACTTTCCAGATTGTAGTCCTTTTCCAGATTTGAGGAGTTGTAGTCCAAAAAGAACTTTTCCAGGCTATTGGAAATGGCTTGAACATGTACTGGTATTTCATTTGTATGTAATGTCAAAATGTCTCTTGAATACTTGATGTATATGGGTACCTATAGCATTCAGAAATACACAGACTGAACATACTAATTCTGGCTTGGATTCTTTTTTCCTTTTTCTTCTCTTTTAGGTACAGTACCTGTTCTTGCAAAAGAGAAGCTACCTGTTATAGGAATTGGAAAGCATGTATGTGGTGCTGCAACAGGTACAAAATGTACAGAGATGCAGTAGATATTCAAAGAGGATGAATTTGTGCCCTTCAGATATTTTAGGACAGTGTTCCCATCATTTCTAAATACTGAGTGAACTGGTTGGCAGTTGGAGTCCAACAACATTGGAGGGCCTAGTGAGAGAGAGAAAACGGAACAATAATTTTAAGAAGGTAGTTTTGCTTTAAATTACACCATCTCCAAAGCATACAATTTAGTGCTGCTTTGATTTATTCTAAGCATCAGTATTTCAGTGCCATTTCTTGCTATATAGCAGAGTGTATGGAGTATGTGGTTCTCCATGTGTTGCTGACCTGTACTTCCCATCATCCCTCATCATTAACTATGGGGTGGGGTGAAATATATGACACTCAGTTATAAGAACATTAGCATATTTGTACATTGTAGAAATGTTTGCAGTTTTCATATGAAGCAGGTGTTAAGACACTACACAAAGTACAGATATATTAAATTTCTTAAGCAATTGCATATTATGTAGTTCTGGGTAGTTCTAATTTTTATAGCCTGCTGAAGAAGGTCTCAAGGTCTTTCTTTTTAGCAAATAGAAGACTACCTTTTTAGCATCCTGTGACATGTTCCTTTTTCTCTTATGGATTCCTTTGGATGCTCCTCAGTTTTTGCTCTTTATATTGCTGATGGGAGTTAGAATGAGTCCATTAACATCTGGTAGACATTTGTTTATATGGCCATTTACTTCAGAACACACAATAACTAGCAATATTAAATTTAATTTTCATAATGTGAAGAAACAAGTTGGTAAGACTTAGCAAGTAAAATTTTAAATAATTTTGTGCATGAAACAAAGTGTGTACATTAAACTATCAGAGAACAAAGGTGTCACTATCTCAGCCACCCATGAAAAAAGTTTTTTGGATTTTGGATATTGTTTGGATTTTGGAATTCCAGAGAAGGGAGACTCAACCGTTAATCATTGTTTATGATGCAGACACAGTTTACACAATGCATATGTATTCACAGATCTTGCTTTGAGATGTTTAGCTGAAACCTATGCAAAACACTGTGACGAGAGAAAGGAAGATCCTGCTCCAAAACGCTTGAAGACTGATGAAACCAACAAAACAACTTATAATTCAGATGAAACTTGTATCAAATCTGTCTGTGGGAATGGGAGTCCTGTGGCTGGAATTGTTATTGCGCTCTGTTGCCATCACAGGTGTGACTGGAAGCATTATGTAGGCCAAGAATTCTTTACAACATTAGGACTTGGGGCAATGGAATTTAATTATTTTAAAAGAATGACAAGCTGGGCTACTTGTGGCATGAGAGAGACTGCAAGAAAAGCCTCTGTGACTGATACAAAGAATGAAGAGCAAAGCATTGAGACGGAAGAACATGAGAAAGATGGCAATAGTGTTGATTGCAGTTGGGATAGCCTTCAAGGGTACGTGATCCTTTTAAATACAAAAAAAATCCTGTGTTGTAAGTTTATACACAGTCACCTAAATGCAATTGCTATTTTAGCACTTGCTAACATTGATCCATGGAAACAATGAGATTTGCAGAAGTATTCAGCAGATAAATGTAGACTTTGGTATCTTTCACATATATAGATTAGGTGAGCTGTTTTTCTTACTAAAATGTATTTTGGAATTTAACGAAAATTACAAGGATTTAAAATAAATCATAGTCCACATAAATACAGAGTGTCCAAAATTATCTTTAAAATTTCAATCCTATATAGAACTGAAATTGTAAAGACAATTTTTCAACACCCTGTAGATACCAAAATAAATTAGTTCATATTTACAATGCTACCAAACTCTTCATTGCTCTTACATTGTAATGAAAGTGGAGTTGTCTGCTTGTGTTCTAAGTGTGATCTGTTTTGATCCTTGAAATGTTAGCATTGTTATACTCTAAAAAGACTTTCTCTCTCCCTTTTTTTTCTTTTGGTTCTAGGCTGTTAACCACTGAAGAACGAAAACAGTTAGGTCACCTTTGCAAACTGTTGATTGATCATGGTCGGATTGAATATTTACAGCAGAGAGGTTATGAAGCTGTTTTGCAGTACTATACAGACCTCAGTGTGTCGTTAGAAAATGTCCTTTTGACAGCTGTGCCATGTCAGTCTCCAATACCCCCCTCAACTGCTTAAAAGTGAAAAAATACTATTGTTTACTATTGTTAGACAAATAATTTAACAAGAAAACCAAGAAGTTCTAGAATTTTAAGGTCCAGGATTTTGCTTACCAAATTTTTATTCCTTTTACGATCTCCTCTGGAACCAGAAGAAGAAAACATCAGCTTATTCTTCAGCAATGAGAGAACAACTTGGCATTTGTTACAGAGAACATAAATGTAGCTCAATCTTTCTTTGCTTAAGAGAACTGTAAAGGCACAGTTGTTTTTTTCATTTGTCAGCAGCAGTATCTCCAATATCACTTTCCATGTTTTCTGAAAAAGAAATCCACATGCCAAGAAACCTACATTTATGTTTTAAAATATCATGGCCTTTTATTTATTATTTTATCTACCGGTAACTTCTTCCCTATACCTTTTTGTAAACCCTTTTCTACATGTTCTTAACTGCTTTTAAATTCTGCCTTTGCAGAGGAATAAAGCACTTATACTGATGATTGTACTACATTTTGTTTTCTACTTGCAAAGTATGGGCCAAGTTGCACATTTCAGTTAATGCATAGTTTGATACTGCAGAGGCTTCAATCAGTATTATGGCTAGAGCACAAAGGGAGTTTTTAACCCATTTTCTCAAGACATGGAAATTTGTCTCAGGAGGCAAACTGATGTTAATAGGGGAAGGACAAAGGGCTTCACACACACACCAAATCCTGGTTCTGATTTCTCTTCCCCATGTAGCTATTTAAATGGAAAAAAACCAAACAATTGCAATACCATTTCCCCAGGACTACCACTATCAGAGATATAGGAAGAGTAATTTTTAGGCTTCTCCGGTAACCTTGACATGAAGCCTCTTTCAAGAAAAGCTAAACAATCTGAGGCATGCCCTTTTATAAAATATAGATGCTGAATTAGATACCCTTTCAGACAAAGTTCTCATTAAAAACACAGGTGTGACAGGTGAAACTTTAAAAGAGGAGAGAAGAAATCCCAACCCACCAACAGCTGAAATCCATCCTGCACAGGAGCCAGACAAGACATCTCACCCTGTCTCCCTGCAAGATAGGGAGGATAGTGTCTGAAAGACACTAAGGCGGTTAAGGTTGGCTTTTTCCAGTTGTCTTTCTTTAGCAAAGCTGGACTGGCATCTTGTTATGATGGTGCAAATCCAACTTACACCATCATAACTCTCTTCTGGTTGTTGCAGAGATCAGAATTCAGTAATACCTATACAACAACCAAAATTCTATCCGATCCTCCTCCCACCAAGACCAAAAAGCTCCAACCAACTTGCCTTTGCTGCAGATCCTCCAACACGATCATTTCTTGGCTGATGGAGAGCAGGGGGAATGACAAAGAAGCATCCATCTATTTTCCTGTAGTTGGATGCACAGTTGTAGCATCTTCTAAAGTACTCCTTGGAGGTCCTGGAAGAGTCCTATCATGGCATCCTGCTACAGGAAAATATTCTTCGCTGTTCCTCCTGCTCTCTACTAGCTAGGAAATAGCTATGATGGAGGTCTGCATCTGGAGCAAGGTGAATTTGGGTGGGTGTGTAATAAATAATAAATAATTTTTTTTATTTCTATCCCGCTTTTTGCCAGGCAATCAAAGCAACGTACAACAGGTTAAAATACATCCATATATACATAATACCCCCCTTAAAACAAGATTAAACAATGTAAGATTAAAAACTACATATTAAAACTGACTAAGCTAAATAAAAATCATCATGGGCAGAGTTCGCTGGATGGGAAGTCTTATTTGTGGCCGAGCATTTTATTCCGGGAAGGTTTGCCGGAAGAGACCATCTTAATGGCCTTTTTAAAGCTCTCTAAATTGGTAATTTGACGGATCTCAAATGTGTGGCTTAATTGTATTGTAAGATGCCCTCTGATCCAGGCCCTTTTAAGGAGGAGAGGAAAACTAAACACATTGCAAACATTCCCTATCCTAAAATAATCTGTGAGATCTCAGGGAGAAATGTCTTCATTTCCACTATGCAATTCTTCTTTGAGGAAAGTGAGATACTAAAATATAAAGGCTTAAAATATTGC
>NC_056525.1:110763421-110818110 GCF_019175285.1 Sceloporus undulatus
ATCCTTTCAAAAGCAGGAAGTTACCTTTTCTTCACTGAATTCAGATTAGTTTTCATTTTAACTATAAGATGAGATACCTTTGATGCCAAGTGACTCCTGAATGTATGCATGCATGAACTGAATTCCATACAGTTCTCGTTCCTCCTCCTCTTCTTCATTCTCACAAGGGGGAAGTGTTACTTGCAGCTTCAGTGGGTTGTCTCTGAAGTTGACAAATCTAGATACAGACATTAGAGGAACATGTAAAAATTTCCAAAAAAGGGGCTTTTTCAAGCCTAACAATCTGCTTGTGCATTAAAATGTTTAGCAGCAAACACTTAAGTGATCTGCACTGACCAGTCATTTCCTTAAATAATCCTTGTGTATCTATTGTTTACACTTTGAAGACTACATATTCCTAACCCAGTTTATCTCATTTTACCAAACTATCATTTAGTGATAAGATTGAATAAGTCCTGGGCTTCTCCTTCCCCCTTTCTGCCTTCAGTGCAAAAAGAACTCCTGACAGATAGCCATCCAACCTCTCTTTAAAGACCTCCAAAGAAGGAGACTCCACTACTCTCCAAGAGAGCATGTTCCACTGTCACAGTGTCAGGAAGTTTCTCCTAATATTGAGGTGGAATCTCTTTTCTTGGAGCTTGTATCCATTGCTCCATTGTGTCCTGCTCTCTGGAGCAGCAGAAAACAAGCTTGCTCCCTCTTCAACAAGACATCCCTTCAAATATTTAAACGGCAATCATATCACAATTTAACTTTCTCTTCTCTAGTCTTCTGACTAAAATATGTCAAATGTCTCTATAATCAGCCTCAGTAACAGAGGACTGAAGAGGGTAAACAATATCGATTTTTAAAAGGAGAGTCACTGGAATTCCAGGAAGAAATAATCCGTTAATTATTGTTCCAGGTAAAAAAAATCCTATTACAGTACAGTGAAACATATTATTAAGGATAAAATAACCAAGCTATAGAAGGGCACGCTGAAAAATATCAACATGCCTTCTGTGAAGACTAGTCTTGCCCCTTTCATCAGGGCATGATGATTTTATCCTTAGCACTTTGAAAGTGTCAGTAAACACACAAATGGGGTAATCTAGCAGAACTTGTCTACTTAGACTTCAAAAAGCTTTGGATAAAAGTCCCTCACCAAAGACTCCTGAGAATCCTGAACAAACTCAGCAATCATGGGATACGTGGAGTGCAGTTTTCCTCTTTTCCTACTGCCTTCCACATTACCAAGCATTATTGTGTTTTCTAGCGGGTCATCTCTTTTCATGATATGTCCAAAGTACAACAGTCTCAGTTTAGTCTTCTTGGCTTCTGGGGAAAGTACAGGCCTGATTTGCTTTAGGACCCATTGCTAGCAGTCCACAATATTTATAGAATTCTTTGCTAACACTACATTTCAAATTAATTTTCTTTCTATCAGCTTTCTTCCCTGTCCAGCTTTCATATCCATATATAAAAATTTGAAATACAATGGCATGGATAATCCTAGCCTTATTATTTAGTGATACACCTTTACACTTCAGGATCTTGTCTACCTGCCTTTTCAGTTCCTTTTTCTGATTTCTTGACTGCAGTCTCCATTCTGATTAATAAATGAACGTAGATATGAAAAATCTTGAACTATTTCAATGTCTACATTTAAATCACTTTTGTCATCATTTTTGTTTTCTTAAATCTTCTACCTGTCTGCACTTTCTTCCTTGGCTTTCTTCAGTAATAATAGTTCCAAGCCTTTGCTAGTTTTCCTTAGTAATATGGTGCCATCTGCATATCTTAAACAGTTGATGTTCCTTCCTCCAGTTTTCACACCTTCCTCTGAATCTAATCCTGCTTTATGTATGATATGTTCAGCATTCAGGTTAAACAGGCAGGGTGATAAAATTCAGTCCTGCTTGTCCTCTTGCCAATTGAAAACCATTCTGTTTCTACATATTCCGACAGTAGCCTCTTGTCCCGAGTACAGGTTATGCCTCAGGACACTCAAATGTTGTGGCTCACCCATTTCTTTAAGAATAATCAATAGTTTTTCAAGATCTACACAATCATAGGCTTTGTAATAATCTATAAAGCTCAGATTGATTTTCTTCTATAATTCTTTGGTGTGCTCCATTATCTAGTGTATGTTTGCAATATGATCCCTATTATCTCTTCCTTTCCTGAATCCTGATTGGACATCCAGCATTTGACATCTGGCACAGCTCCATTGTGCCTAGGCCCATCAGCTGAGAAAAGGCCCCCTCTCCATCCCAGATGCCACTGCCATGGCCTCTGAGGGAGAGAAGAGCAGCCAGCATCTTCTAGACTGTGAATAGTAGATAAGAACTGAGTCCTATGGAGAAACTTCTATGGATACAGAATGTAAGCAAGAAGGAAAGCATGTTTTGTATTCATTTAGCTCCCCTACCCCATTTTAGGTTGGATGTCCAATGAGCAATTTGTGCAGTTGGCATATCTACTTTAAACAAACAGCAGGCCAGATTCCTGAGGAAAACATGAGTGCAGCAAACACAAGCTGTGCATTTGAATGTATTTTCTCACAGTGGTGGGCATTCCAAATGCTGCAGTGGCTTTTCTCTCACCTCAAGTTTGGCATGTCCTTCATGCAACCAGGAATATCTTGGAGCTTGTTGCTGGTGAGAACAAGGGTGCTCAAGTTCTTTAGGTTTTGAATGGATTCTGGTAAATGAATTATCTCATTCCTCTGTAGCCACAAAGTATGCAGGTTTTCTGCTCTGTAAAGTCAAACATATCTGTTCATTATCATGAAAACCGCTATATTTGCAGTTGCTTCTTTGGCTATGTAGTTCCTCTCTTTTGTCACAATAATAAAATGTAAACATGTGTGGTGTCTTCTGAGCAATTCATATGGAATCCTCTACTTAAGCATTTCTAACACCGGAAGGACAGACCTCTGCCTGAGATACAGAAAAGAGATCATCCTAGTCAGAACTGCCCATACCAAACCAATGGTCCACTTCAATGGAGCTTAGGCCTTTGTGTTTTATAAGAACGGTAGATTTTCTGGAGGGCAGTATGAGCAGCAAGGCCAAACAATTTCCTCCAAAGTAGCTGTGTGACTCACTTGTTCCTCTCTGCATCCAATCCATAAATGGAGGTTATGGGCTTGCCTACATGGGCAAAAAACCCAAACTCACCCCAATGCCAGTTCTGCCTGTCTCCACTATGCATGGTGGCTTCCGAGGAAATACCACAGCTTTTTACTGTTTACCCTGTAGTAAGCAAAATTGGGGAAACCCCAAGTTTCCCCAAAATGTCAGGGTGATCGAAAGAGGTGCTGGCACATGGGCAGTTGGATTGGGCATGATTTGGTCCCAACCAGTTGTCCAAAGACCAAGAGCTGCGCCATCTCACTTCATTGCACTGAGTATTGCAGGAGAAAGGGATGGCCTATCCACAGAGCTGCCACCAGCACTTCTTGTATGGCCTTCCTGGCTCTGTTATCATAGAGAGAGGTAGAAGGTAGATTAGGATCAATTGTTGAGTCTCTAGCTGATTTGCAATAGATCAGCAAGAGGTTCTGAATTCTAGTGCCTGAACTATTGTAACAAAAACGTGGGTTGTTTTTTTCCTACTCCCTAAATCAGGCTACAAAAATCAAGAAAGCTTTGGAAAAAGCAAGGAGTAGAATTGTGTATAGACTCCAGTTTTAGGTTGAGCGTGGTTACATGCATAAAGAAAAAGACCTGCTGTTTTCAAATGCTGAATTGGTTTTTGATTAGAAATTTGGTGTTGTTTTAAGAGGATTAATTTAATTGGGTGCAGACTGGGAATTGTCTCCAGTGGGACTCCACTCTTTCACATTTTGAGCTGCTAATACAAATATTCTTGTCGCTCTATAAAGTTTTGGACTAAGAGCTAAATGTGCTCACATAGGGCCATAAGATAATTTTTACCATCCTTTAGGGAACTTATGTATGCTCCAGTTCTATTTTAAAAATTTAAGATCTCACTTCCTAAGATAGAAGAAGGCTCTAACCATTGTGTTATGCTGCAAAAAATATTATAATCTGCTTTTGGTACATTTTGGCCATTTACATTCCAGATAAGTACCTTTGATTTGACAGCACACTTTGACAAAATCATCCAACTCTTGCCATCTGTAGAAAGTTAGCTTTACTCCCATTTGTTGCTTAAATCACAAGGTTGCAACCTAAACATTTCCTGATAAGAACAAGGCTAGGCAGTGGAGAGGCAGAAAGCTGTAGTGGTCTGAGCATTGGACTATGACCCTGGAGATCAGGGTTTGAATTCCCACTCGGCCATGGAAACACACTGGGTCACCTTGGGGAAGTCACACTCTCTCAGCCTCTTTGATCCCCTCTGCTCTTCACCAGGCACAAAATGACTGGGAAGGGGGCTTCAACATCTCTATGGTAGGTTGGGAAAGAGGTAATTGGCTCAGCAACACTTACTGTACATCTGCATGTGGAACTACTATGCTATTCTGAGCCATGCAGAGTTCCAGCCCTTAAGTGTACGTTTCAAGCAGCAAAATCCATAGGTCAGTAAAAGGATAAGATTTAAATTAAATTATTTAAAGTTTATCTGCTTGAAACAACTTGTAGATCACAGTTCAAAAAACCTTAATCTGCATCTGTTCTTTTCTACAATACAATACTCTTTGCCTACAGTACAGCATATTTTAAAGCTAGGTAAAAAGACATTTTGTACCAGCAACTTAGCACTACTATGAAATATTTGTTGGAGTTTAACAAACTGGAATTTTACTCCAAATATATATTTACAGTACCTGTCAATACTGTCAGGGATTTCTTTTAGTTTGTTGCTTCCCATGTCTAACCATTCCAGGCTTGGCATATCCAGAATGACTGAAGGGAATGTGTCAAACTGGTTCATGCTCAGATCTAGGTGACAGAGTTTCTTCATGTTGCTGAGCTAAGAAAAAAGAAAAAAAATCTGAGTAATAACACAGTTTCATAAACCACTTTTTGGATTCTAATCAGGGAGAAGTATTAGACCAGGCCCTATTTTTATGAATTTTGAACAAGAACTTGCCAGCACTGCCTGGCCCTGGGGGTAGCTGGGAGAAAATATTTGCAACAGACCTGATGGGGAAGGTCACAGATGTCTCTGTTCACTGCCAGTTCCAGTCTTTCTAAGTTGACACAGTTGCTTAGTTCTTTAGGAATGGATTTAATTTTATTATAACTGAGGTTCAGCTCTTGGAGATTTGACAATTGACCTGCAGAAATTAGAAATTAAGCCAATATTACAACAAAAAAAAATCAGTATAATAGTCACTTGTAAACATATATCATTTTTTCAGCAAATAGCATACTCTCAGAGTCTCAGTTAGAGGAAGATGTTGGGAGAAAATGAAAAAGTGTTTGTAATTCAGCTCTTACGGACTGGGTTCAATTTTGGTTTTGGTTTTCTTCCAAAACTCTGACTTGTTGTATTTGGCATACATTTTTGTAGACACCAGTTTGCTTCATAACAAACATGCATACATGGAGTTATGTTCAGAGTTGACAGGTCAGACACAGTTGTGTGCGCAGGTGTGCATTTCCTGAGATAGGATCTCAACCATCATTTATTTAAAAAGCAAGAATCCCAGTACGTTTCAAACACACATTCCTCTTCAGGAGGGAAATTTTATCTTTCCTCAGGAGGGATTTTTTATATAATCATCTTCAGGGTGGAAATTTTAATAAAAAGAAAGAAGGGGAAAAAACCTCTCTAAGAATGGGGACATTTCTTAGAGACGTTTTTCTTTTTAGTAAAACTTCCCTCCTGAAGAAGAATGTGTGTTTGAAACATATTGGGATTCTTGCTCTTTTAATAAATGATGGTTGAGATCCTGTCTCAGGAAATACAATTCTTGGAGATTCCTGCAGGACCATTTGATCAAGATAGATAACTAGAGGTGTCAACTAGAAGAAAATACAATCTTTTCAACTTACCTATCTCCCTAGGAATGTCAGTGATGGAATTTCGAGACAGATCCAGAACAATGAGCTTTTGAAAGCGACCAATAAACTGAGGGATTTTTACCAAACTAATTCTGTGAAGCTGCCATTCCTGAAGGTGGTCCAGTTTCAGTAAACAAGAAGGTAGTGTCTAGATTTATAGGAGGCAAAAGGAGACAGTGGGTGAAGCCCTGAGCATATTAGATCAATCAAATTAGACGAAACATGACAAAAATATAGCCTTTACAGTTGCATCGTATGCACATCTACTCAGATGTAATCCTCACTTAGTTCAGCTGAAATGTATTCACAAGTAACTGTGTACAGTATAGGATTGGAGATTCATTTTTACTTTCACCTCCAGCATTATTTGTTACCTGAAACAGAATGTAAAGCCACTGAGCAGGGCCTCACTCTAATGCATTTTAAACACCATTTCATTTTTATGTGTTTCATAAATAAATTACTGCTATTTTAAAAGCACCCTGGTGCTTTAAAAGTGGCAAAATTCTCCATCATAACCAGGGCTGAATGCTTTTTCATCTTAAATGGGGAAACTAAAGGAAAATGACAGTAACAAACGGTCCTGAATTTTGCCTTGATAGTACAGACTTGTAGGACTCTAACCAGAAATTCTAAATTGGGACAATCTGAGTATAGCAATAGTGGCTAACACAGCTAAATGAAAAGTTGTTGTTTGTTGTTCTTACTATATGCCTTCAAGTCAACTCTGACCCTATCACAGGGGTTTCCCCCCATATTATTCAGAGGAGCTTTGCCACTGCATTCCTCTAAGGCTCAGAGAATAAGACTTGCCCAAGTGGGTTTCCGTGGCTGAGCAGAGATTTGAACCCCAATCTCCCAGAATCCTAGTCCAACACTCAGACTTTTATATTATAAATGAGCAAAGCACTAAAACTGTAGTAACCATTGGAATGATAAGTGCTTTCACATTACCTTCCATTCTTCCTTTTCAATCCTTAATACAGCCCTTCCATCTTCAGTGATGACTTTTTCTTTAAGTTTGGCAAAACTGACCCTCTCTTCCCAAGCAACTGTCAGTCTAGTGGGGGGGAAAAGTTGCATGTTTTTCATATAACATTGCCTTGTTGCCAAGGATTTTCCACTTTTTATGTCAAAACACCAGAAGGATAAGCCTGAGGCAGATCAAGCAATGATGCCTGATAATGAAGGTGTTGGTATAAGTGTTAACTGTCTTCAAAAGATAGAGAGACCACTGATCTGCACCATGATGAACTGTTATTTAAATGCCCATGGTATGCTGTTTTAGGCTTGCTCTATACATGCATGAGGAAAAGATGGTACAATTCTGGACTGTACCACTTCAGCGTACATTTCTGATCATCTTCTCATTAAAATAAACCTGCTTAAAAGAGAAATCTAGCTATTCAGGCAGAAAGATTCTTGTCCACTTCTCCCTGCTGCCCTGGCTTTTTAACTTGAACAGAGAAGTCATTCTTCTCTCCTTTTTGTTCGCAAAAGACAGAAGCCACAGACGCCTAAATTATTTTCCCATTTTGAATATCTTTCTGCTTTTCAGAACTTGTCACCATATTTCTAAATGTCAAGACAAGTCACCTGTTTGGGTCAAAGAAAAGACTTCTAAATGCATTGTATCATGCAGTGTGATATTGCCATGGTTATAAAGGGTGACATAACAGAATTTGGTATATCTGTGCAAGATGCACTAAAAAAAAGTAATGTCCTTTCAGATAACAGGTGGATTCTGATAGGAATGAGATTAAAAGTATCTGTCTGCTTATTTTCCTGCTCATGAAATCCCCAAAATCTTAAGAACCTACCTCCCCACAGCCCTTTGTCTTAATTCTTTTTCTTTTTGAAGCTCTTCATTTATTTTCTGGATCCTGACTTCCCAAAGCGCTTTAACGGATGTAAACAAGCTAACACACACCGCTGTTTCAGTCATGGCTCTTTTGCATTCCGATTTGACATTGAGATTAGTTCTTCTCCATTATTATTGCATACAGGAGTGTCATATGTTGTACACGGAGAAGATTGCCAAGTGACTTCAATCCCTGTACTTAAATTGTCCTTCAGCAGGAAATGTCTACAATAAAAGAGAAACAAACTATTACAAAATTCCCATACTGGTGCCTCATTTGCAGGCCTCAACATTCAACCAGCATGTTTGCCCTTCGGATAATAGTGCCACAAAACACTGATCATGAACCTCCAGACACATCAAAAGCCTTTCTAAATTTTAACTAGAAAGTTACAGTGACAGATTAACACACCCCTTGTGATTCTGAACGCAAGAGCATGTTATATCTTCTTACCTAAATCATTGTCCATATTGCCTGGCTTCCCACAGCGCACTGCTTTTGGCGCAACAGCTGAAAGCAGTCATGAATCTAGACTGCTTTGCTGAAGCCATTTACAAACCTCAGACCAACTAGGACAGGCTTGAAATGCAGCACCAGCCAAATTCTAATTTTAACCCACATTGCTGGCTGGGAATAGTAAATGCTGCTCAGTCCAGAAGCTACAGACACCTAAATTATTTTCCTATTTTGAACTTGTTTCTACTTTTCTGAACTTGTCATCACATTTCTAGAAGTCAAGAAAAGTCAGCTGCTCTGTACAAAGATAATACTTCTAAATGGATTGTATCAGTGTGATATTACTATTATAGAGGATGCCATAACTGAGAAATTGGTATATCTCTGCATCTATCTGGGCAATAACAGCTGAAACAGTGTCTGTTTAAAATCCTCCTCACACCAATCAGAGGATAAAACAATCAAAATTAATTGAAATGTGAGCATTTCACAGACAGCAAACAATCCCTATGTGCCACACTGTAGAATTAATGCAGTTTGACATTGCTTTAAACATCGTGGAATCCTGGAACTTTAGTTTATTGTGGCACCAGAGCTCTTTGAGAGAAGTCTAAATAGCTCACAAAACTACCAATCCCAGAATTCCATAACATTGAGCTGTGGCAGTTAAAGTGGTGCCAAACTGCATTAATTCTGCAGCGTAGACCCAGCCCTAAGAAGCATTAGATTGCCAGTGTTCTTACTCTTGAATTCCCTTTGAGGACACTTACTAGAGTCACCCACCCAAAACACACCACTTTCATTTGTGTAGGCCCACTAACTTGCTACTAGGGACTAAGCTCCAAAACACACTGCAGAAATAATCCAGTTTGAGACTGCTTTAATTGCCCTGGCTCAGTATTAGGGAAGCCTGAGAATTGTAGTTTATTGCGGCAATAGAGCTCTCTGACAGAGACGGCTAAATGTCTCACAAAACTAAAAATCCCAGAATTGTCTAGCATTAAGCCAGGACAGTTAATGCAGTCTTAAACTGGATTATTTCTGCAGTGTTTTGGACCTTTGTTTCTGTCACTCATACAGAGATGGCTATATGCTTTGACGGTCAGAGATGATGAAACCTGAGCCCTAGGATTTCCTCTCTTTCTCACTATGACCACTGTTGCAAATGCTATAAAATTTTGTTCCAGTGTCTCTTAACATACGTTATTTTAGTTATAAAAAGAGGACAGAGTAAATATAAAAACTGGAGCATCCCATCCCATCCCATGCATGCCCACAAACTGTCCTTCCACTCTGTCTCTTATCCATCTTTCTCCCTCCTCCTTCCCATAAAATTTGAATTGGAAATATAATTCATAAGCATTGAAAACATGTAGCCACAAATTATATTGCTGAGAGGGAAGAGGTGGGTAGATATGGGGAGAGTAGTGAAAGTGAGACTTAGAGAATTGCCAATATGCTGCCATATTCTTTCTGCTGGATGGTGACGTCCCAATATTTCTCACATTTGTTCCGATACCACCCTCTCTTCTATCATACAGAATCTTGCTGAGTAATTTATTAAATTAGTTAACATATTTATATCGCACCCTCTATCTAAAGATCTCAGGATGCTATATCACAAAACACAATCAGTTTAAAGCAATGTAAACAATAATAAAAATGTAATAAAGCTTTTCCAGTTACATTTCCAACCCTAGTCTCCACTCGGCCACAACAGAGCCATTTTGGGTCATTCAGTGCAATTATTAAGAAGGTGTTTGGCTGATGTTATGCTTTACAATTTAATAAAGTTTTTTTAAAAAAAATTTTTGGCCAGCAATTATCATCAACTATCCATGTCAAAGGGCCCAGCCCTAAAAAGGCTGGTGTTGTTGGCTAGAAGGAAGTTCAAGAAATTCACCAGCCACTCCATATCAACTCAGTGGCACCTCAAAGACAATGTGATGCACATGACTCTCAGCCTGGGCAACAGAGTGATGTTTTGCCCAGCCAACATCTCTGCAGTGGCAACAGTCTGCTCCCTCCATGCAGACTTGCTCTGGGTTTCAGACTGAACTTTCTAGGGTGCTGAATTCAATCCTGAAGAATAGATTTTGCACCTTGGGAATGGGCCCTTTAAATTAGCCATTTGTGTGTCTGAAGCGGTTCTCATCTTTTGGTATGTGAGACTGCCAGATTCCCCTTTGGACCGGTATGTATAATGCCATTAGTCTATATGTGAGTATACAATTTAAAACAAAATGTACTCTGGAAAATGTTAAATGTAAACTATTTTCATATAGTTTCATAAAGTCCAACATGTTCCTTTGTCATATGGAGAGTAAGCGTGGGTGAGGCATCTCCTGGCATTAAGTTCTTGGAGGATCTAACGCCATGCACTTCCTCAGATAAAAGTCTAAAACCAGAGAAGTATAATAAAAGATTTATTGAATAATATAAAACAATGAAAAAGAAAGGTTAAAATAGCATATGCTTTCTTTTTTAAAAAAAATAAGCAAAAGCTAATATAAAGTTCCACAAGAGACATGCAGTATCCTTTCCCATTGCTCCCTCCTGTTCCTCGGAGAAACAAATATAGAAAAGCAATCTAATTTGCGATATTTTACCTCACCTTTTCACAGATTTTATTTTATCAAGATTTAATTTTCTTTACATACCTACAGTTCAGCCAAATAAACCTTCAAAAAGAGGATATAATTATTTAAAAATGAAGATTACAAGAGCATAATTTTAAGTAACTATGGAGCATATTGTTAATATGATTTTGATGGATGCTTGATTTTAATTCTCCCAATAGCTGTGCATTGTGTATTATTTGTCTGAAACCCATTTCGTCTTCTTACATCTGAGGTTTCATGCACTCTTAGGCCAGTTTGCATCATACATTTGATCTATATATGTGCATACAGCAAAATGGAGTTTGAACTTCAGTCATGCTGTGTAAAACCTTTATCTGAAACTAATTAGCATACTTTGATGTCAATGTATCTTCAGAAAATTTCTGAAAAATGTAATTTATTTTATTTAAGCTTTCTCTTCCTATATTCAAGGCAGCATATGCCCTTGTTTCTCTCTCTTAGTTGCTTTTTGACCCCCAACCATCCCCAGCTGTGCATTTATCTGGACCAATGTTGCATATGAATTGGCTATTAGAAAATTCCATAATTACTTTGTCTGAAAATGTGTCATTATGATTATAGCTAGAGAGATGAGCTAGATAGGATCTATTAGGGAAGATTGCCATGAAAGCTTCCTTCATATATAACATTTGTTCACAACAGTACATGGAAACAGCAATGTGTCATGAAAATTACCCATTCAAAAGCATTGTGACATCCATTGCATTTCATAACGAATATCAATTGCATCTCATTTATCTAGCATCAAGAATTATCCACATTTAACTTGGCACTTGACATCCTTTAGAAATCCATTCTTTAAAACATCTTAAGAAAAGGCTATTCATTTTGACTCCTCAGTCAAGTTACATCTGTGTGACCTACAGATCTTCTAAACTGTTGTTGAAGAATGCAAAGATCTCTCCATTAGGAGCAGCTTCACACATTACAGAAGTACCAAATATCTGTCTATATATTATAGGCATCTGTAGTGTCCCTTGTAAGACCTGAGAGCCATACTCTTATTTTTCAAATGCATGTGACACTATATATGAGATTTACAGCTTCTCCTTCCAAACAGGAAACATTGTGGGCATGCATGCTACATGGTGTGTACTTGTTAATTTCAGTAACTGTAGACACCTGTGTACCATTTTAGGTGAAAAGGACTTTTTAAAAAAGAAAAAGAAAGAAGCACCATTAACCAAGGCCACCCCCAAAATATTTAATAAAAGAAGCATAAAAGGCATCTTATGTGCATTAGATACATTAGAAATTTGGCAACCCTGCTAGGTTTTTTTTTTCAGACACAAACTCTTATTTTTCATTAGGAACAAGTTTCAACATAATTTATTTTGTGTATAGCACAAGCAGTTTTAACCAGAAATCTTAGAAGCAACTTCAGTAGCCTTCTGGTAATGTCAGTATATGGCACTTTAACCACCATACATTTCCCACTGCCTTAACACGGAGTCATACCATGACCTATGACAACCTTTCACCAAATAATTTACCACCAAGCTACTCAACTAGACAGAATGTAACAGGTAATCAATGCAGTGGCCACTGTCCGAAAGGCCTAGCTGTTACACAATGTAATTGTGAATTAGGAAACGTAGTTCTTAAGGGCACATGCTAGCAGCGCTAGCTTGATAGCAGTTCCACGTTAAAAACTGAGTCTAGGCATTTGTCTTCTTTATTTAAGATCCAGCAGCATGGAAGCAGGATTTTCCAAATATGATTTCCACAAATTAGAAAAACGGGACATGGTTGCACCATCAATGATTCTGTGATCCGCTGACCAGCTCACATTCATGATTTGTGCTTTAACTATTTCACCTTTACCATTAAATCGAGGGACAATCTAGAAATGGAGGAACAGAAAGAGAGAGTACTGTAGAAAAACTGAGGATTATGACATAAGAATTCCCCAGCACCACTTACATTTGACCTGGCTATGCGAGAGTCACTAAATTTTTTCCATCTAAGGCCTTATGCAGACCAGCCCAAAAGGCCGGCCTGTGGACGGAGTCAGGGCGCAGCGTCCTGATGATGGACGTCCTGACTCCGCCCCAGGGTGCCATGCGACGCTCCAGACAGCACGTAGCATCATGATGCGCCTCCACCACTGCACCAGATAGGCACCATATAACTGCACTGCCAGATGGCACAACGCGGAAGGGGCGCCATAGAGCCGTGCCACCACGGATAGGGTGCCCTCCAAATGCCGAATCAGGGCAACAGCGTGAGGTTGCTGTGGCCCCAATCCGGCCAGGAAAGGGGTGGCCTCCCACCACCCCTTAGGAGCAATCTGTAGAGCCCCTAAGAGTTCTTCCTGTAAAATGATTGTGATATATTTTCTGAAGACCTCAAACCAAATAAATAAAATATCAAAATAATAAGAGAAATGATAATGTTTCAAGTCCCTTTTACAGTACAATTCTATGCATGTCTGGTAGACTTATTTCCAGGTAAGCATGCATACCACTGCAGCTGTACAAATACAATCACAAATGTATATTACTTGGGAATGCCCCACTAAACATCCTGTGTAGGCTTGAGGCTTAGCACTGTAAGCTTTAGTCACCTGAGATGCACATTGGTATCTTGATTATTACAAATTATAGGTGACCTGGTAAGCAGCTGTCAAGAACAGCCAAGCTATGGCAGATATTTTAACAGATCATATATAAAAATAGCCCAAGTATTTAAAAAATCCTGTGCATGATGCCAACCTCCTCCCAATACCTCCAATTCCTGGGAAAAGCAGAGAATTAGCCAATAATAAATGCAACTAATTTGCATTTTGCACTGAGGCAGTCAAGAAGGACATTTAAATGAGGAACATCAGTACTTGCATGTAAAATAACAGTTTTATATCAGTTCTTTTTCTTAGATCAATAAGGATTTCTAGACAAGCCTATTGCAAGGCTTGCTTTGCCTTTCACTCCCTCTGAGGCTGAGAAAGTGTAACTAGCCTAGGGTCACCCAGGGAGTTTCCATGGCTGAGCAGGGGTTTGAACCCTGACTGTAGTCAAATGAACATACCATTACACCATGTGGCTCTCTATGCAGACCTCATTTCATTACAAGTAAAATTTGACTTCTATAATAGTAATAGTAAAAAAATCAACATACCTGTATTTTTCCAAGAGCACCAATAGCTACTTCAGGAGGTAATATCACTGGCTTAGCATATGTACCACCAATCTAGGTAATTAAATGGAATGAATTAGGAATACAGAGGATATGAAGAACCAGCATAATTTTTATGCTAACTGTATGAAGCAACCTCATTAAGGAGAGAGTAATTTGTGGCTCTCTAGGTATTGTAGGATTGTAACTACTATGATCCTTAAAAGGTGGTTTTATGAGAAGGTCTGATGGGAACGCTAGCCACTTGTGGAGAGCCACAAGTTGTTGACCTCCCACCAACAAGTCAGAAGACAATCCACCAGTGACTATGTGAGTACAACTGCATGCACTGCAGAGTTCAACCAAATCTTTCTTTCTTTCTTTCTTTCTTTCTTATTTATTTATTTATTTTTATTTATCCCACCTTTCTCCCCAAGTGGGACCCAAGGTGGCTAACATATATAAAACACAGTAATTATAATTGTACAATTAAAATCATATAAATATAAAAATTGCAAATATAAAATGTAAAACATACAAAGTTGAAACTAACAATCCAAGACCATCCCTCTCATCTTCTCTCTGCCCTTCTCCTCTCTGCCCTTCTCTTGTTCTTGGTCACATGTTTCTAACAGCCATAGGAAACCCATACATACCTCTCATTTTGAGTTATCCTGTCCCTCCCAGATCCTAGACTGTAAGATGCTTTTGCTCTTCCCCACTTCCTACATAGACTTCACTACTTTTAAAGGTAAAGGCAAAGGTATTCCCCTTTGACAAGGTTGTCATCATGTCTAACTGTAGTGGGTGGTGCTCATCTCCGTTACTAAGCCGATGAACCAGGGTTGTCAAAGACAACTCTGTGATCATATGGTGAGATGACTTGCACAGAACGCTGTTACCATCCTACCAAAGTAGTACCTATTTATCTACTTGCACTTTTACATATTTTTGAACTGCTAGGTTGGTAGAAGCTGGGACTAGTGATAGGAGCTCACTCCATCTTATAGCACCTTGGTCCTGACCTGCCGACCTTGCAATCATCAGCGTCTTAATCACTAAGCCACTGCGCCCCATCATTACATTAAAAAAATTATAAATAGGGATATCTTATATAGCTAGAGAGTGAAGGCTACTTACTGTGCCGATGTTGGAAAGTGTGAAAGTACCCCCTGTGAGATCACTTGTTCCCAGCTGGTTAGTAGTTCCCAAATTTTGTAGGCGGTTTAATTCTGAAGCAACCTCAAACACACTACGAGCCTCAACATTTTTCACATTCGGGACAACCAAGCCTTGTCCTGTATCCATAGCAACTCCAATGTTGTGAGAAGCCTAGAATATATAGCCAGAGAAAAATAAAGTTTAGAGGGTTTTTTAAAAAGTACCTGCTCCCCCCCAACATTACACAGTTACTATTTCCTCATCTGTCAAGCCCTTAGGTGAGCCCAAACAGTTATGCCTGCCAGAATTTTTAAAGTTCTTCAGCACCATTTTCCTTTGCATCGTCCTTTGCATGCCCCTAAGTGTTATTCTTGACTTATTTATGGGCCTTATCAAAATCCTTAATTTTGGCACCCCCACCTGCCTTCAGCTCATACATGAGGTCAACTTACACACACATATATACGGTATATGTATTGCTGCCAAGCTTCTATTGATCTAATGAGCCTACTCTAGCTAGAATTCACAGTTGGATTTAGGCCCATAAAACATGCCAATACTATTTAGTTTGGGGATGGGGATACATTTCTAATGGGGTATAAACAAAGCACAGTGAAAAATGATCTAAGATGACAGCAGGAGGAGAGAATCATTCA
Source organism: Sceloporus undulatus (assembly GCF_019175285.1). Taxonomy (NCBI): domain Eukaryota; kingdom Metazoa; phylum Chordata; class Lepidosauria; order Squamata; family Phrynosomatidae; genus Sceloporus; species Sceloporus undulatus. The sequence goes on from NC_056525.1 coordinate 110,779,273, forward strand.
AACAACTGGTTGGAGGCAGTTGTGAAAACAACCTGCTTTTCTGAGAGGTCTCCACTTTATTTTCAGTAATTATTTATTCTCTTTCACAGCAGCTCCCCTGCACCAAATCCCTCTCCAGGTCTTTCCTGAAGATCCCTCAAACACTCAGAAGAAGTGCTACAGGAAGCATACGGAAATACAGCAGGGTGTACTAAAGGAAAACTTCGTTCCTGTGACGTTAGGCAACCCGTGGAAGGTTAGAGGTCCATACTGGTCCCATAGAAGAGTTTAGAGGGCCAATTTACAGAAATAAATATACTCTCTCAAGTTAACTTTCTGTCTGCAGTACAAACTTTCCTTTATATTTTTTTGTTATTGTATAATAAATGGCAACACAAAAACACCACAACTTGGTAACATCACCCAAGGAGACATTCTGCTGTGCTTTCTGCAACTGGACTTGTTTATCTCAGATTGGCTTTTTTAGTCATCAAGGCGCTTATAGAAAGCGTGGGATGAGTCCTTCCTGAATCATCGTTTGCGAAGAAAAGTCAGAGAGAACTAAAGGAAGCTGTAGGTGTAAGATACAAAAGGGATGCCCCCTTTTAAAAAATGTATACAAACCTTGTATGTGATGTTTTGGCAATTTTCATCCACAGAAGCATTAAGAATAGGGTATTGTAATAAGCCTAAAGAAGCAGCCTGTTAAATATAAAAACAAAACACAAAAAGGAATATACTTCAAACTGTTAACTAACCTGAAAGTATATATGTCTCTATTTTTCAAAATCAAGTTCCTCACGTAAATAAATATGCTTAGAAGAAGGCTGTATATGGACTGGATTCAAAGGTAGCCACCTATGAACAAAATGTCTCCTATCAGTGATCCAAGAAATGTTTAGATCCAAGCCATTAGATTTCCTCTGCCTAGTCACTTGTGGCAAAGAAATAACTTCATAACTTCATAGCACTATAGATTTTTCCAGAATTTTCAAAATATTCTGATAATTCATTTTTTTGAAAAAGCTAATTTTGACTGCAATTAAACTAATTGAAAAAGTAAGCACTTGAGAAAGCCTATAAATGTAAAAGACTGTAAGGAAGAGAGAATTCAGCATTTAAAGCAGGAGTGGAGAAAATCAGGCTATATGGCCATGTCTGGATGCTCCTAAAATTCCCCTTGGCATTTCTGGATGACTGTGACCCCTTCATCACGATGCCAACATTTGGTGGTTTCCCAGCACTTGTGTATTATTTTTCTTTCATTCTAAAATGCTGCAATGCATCTCCTTACGAGTTCACTACTGGCAGGAAAAGAATTTAAGATTATTTGTTGGCATTTTTAGTCCCACACTTTTGCCTTTGGCCCTAGTGAAAATTGACCACCAAGAACCTCTCTGAAATTTAAATTGATCGTCAGCTTAATTCATCTTTATAGTAGAAATCTGTTATATCATTCCAATTAAAATGTTGCAAAGTGATTTACATTTTTAAAAAATCAATTTTTTAAATTTCATTAACAATCTACCTTTGATCACATGTCAGCATATTAATTAATATCAGTAGTGGTGACATGGAGATACTGGAAGGAATGAGAAAATATTTATAATTTAATAATCCAAGGCTGCAATATTATGTATACCTATGTGGGAGTAAAACACATTTGGTGTGTATACAATGTGTATGGTCAGTGACAGATAGCCTAATGACAACTGGTTTAACAACAGAGCTCCAAAACACACTGCAGAAATAACCCACTGTTTGAGATGGCTTTAACTGCCCTGGCTAGCTCAGTGCTAGAGAATCCTGGGAACTGTAGTTTATTGTAGCACCAGAGCTCTATGAGAGAGGTTAAATTTCTCATAAAACTACAGTTCCCAGAATTCCCTAGCATTGTTCCAGGGCATTTAAAGATGTCAAACTGAATTATTTCTGCAGTGTGCTTTGAACCAGAGACCACATTGTATTTATTTAAGGGTTCTCTCTATTTTTCTCAGTTCTCAGTGTGGATTCCTTCCTCGCGTAATGCCTCCAGAAATGGCTGCATATTTTCACCTTTTGAAACCAGCAATGTATCCTTTTAACAATCCTGATTAGCACTGGCCTTGGATAAACAGTTAGTAGACTGTTTGGTATATGCCATGCCTATGGAGAAACTCACATGAAATAGGGGAGTACCAGCAATACAAAATAAAAGCAGTTCCTGCATTGTGGTGCAATTACTTTTTCTATGTAACAGGGACGTAGCCAGGATTTTAGAAAGGGGGGGGGGGGTCCAGACTAAGTGCCACCATTATAATAGGGCTTGGGTGCAGCGGCACAGCAGCACACACCATTCATTTTTCTAATGGAAGGGGGGGGGGTCCGGACCCCAAGATCCCCCCCCCCCGGCTACGTCCCTGTATGTAAGTTCCCTTTAGGTTGTTTATACTGGATTCCACTGAACATTCCCATGACTAGCCAGGAGGAGAATAAAGATTGCAGCAAGAGTTTCTGAAAACCTTGGCCATTCAATTTAGTCATATATACCAAATTATAGTTCCACAGCTAACATTAAACTCTTGCTTTGAACATTTGGTAGGCCTGTCCATATGCCTCACCTTTAAAAAGAAGGGCATGAAAGTGAGGTTAACTCCCCGTTCTTGGGCTACAGGTTTCAACTCTTCTCTCAGTTGGATGAGCTGAGTAAGATTGACCTCATCACAATAACCGAAGTGAGGAATCTTCAAAGCAGCAGTCATGGTTTTCACCATTACCTTCTGGAATCCTGGAAATCAGAAGGGGAAAAAATATAAATTTGAAACAAAACTTTTTACAGTTAGTGAGTTTCTTACCACCTGTCTTATTTTCACTCTTACATTTAACAAGCAATTAGAGACATCAAAAACTGAACAATCTGAACAACCAAAACTAATACACACTTTGGGATTGTACATATTACTATTGTACAATGGAATACAGAAGAAATTTCACACAAAAAAACTTATGAAAAAGGGAAAGTCTGAAAAGACCTGCATATAGTTGAAGTGACTAAGGATAGCTGTGTACACAGAACTATTGGGGCAACCAGTGCTATAGTTTATCTAGGTAGGTGTGGACTTGATCAATGCCCAAGACCTTAATTCAACTCTTCAGTCTGAAATGGAGCCATCCCCACTGCCTCCAGTAAGTAGCACAAAGTAGTAGGCCTATAGCATAGGAATGACCTGAAACAATAACAGTGTTTTGTTTGCCAGGGCCTTGCTGTGCCACAGCATAGATGTTTTACCCAGACACAGTCTACATTAATTTCTGAATTGGTTGTTATATGCCTTAAAGTCCAACATATTGAAATCCTTATACTTGGGTTTTCTTCCCCAGATGTATTTAGTGAAGGTTTGCCATTGCCTTCCTCTAAAGCTGAGCAAATATGACTTCCCAAGGAGAGTTTTCATGGCTCAGCAGGGATTTGAATGCTGATCTTTCAGAATCATAGCCCTTCCCACAAATCACTACATCATGCTGGCTCCCATTCAGGTATATTACTTCGGATTAATTTTGGAACACATCAGGGAGGGGAAGCAAGTTTACCCACCCAGAAGCTGTTATCACCTTCTGCCAAGGTATTCATCTACGTAGCCATTTACATACAGACCAAGACCCACCTCCAGCACTTTCAGTTCCTGGCTGCAGATGCAGATCAAAAGTGCATTCAGCATGCTCACTAGACTCCAGATGAGCCTGGTGATTTAAAACTGCATTGGCTGCATATATAAAAACCTCAGTCTGAACATAGGCATTTCTAGTTAGATCAAGGTGGACATAAATTCTATGGTATAATGGGTAAATGTTTGGATGTTAAAAAATCCAGATTCAAGTCCCTAGTCAGCCATGAAATTGAATGAGCAAACTTGGGCCAGTCCTCTCTCTCAGCTGTACCTACCTCACAAGTAGGGAGAAGAACAGCTATGTATGCCAGCTTGAACTCACTGAAGAAAGGCAAGAAATAAACTTAACTAGTAAATAAATAAATTAATTCTGACATTACTGTTAACGGTTTGTAGAGCAGCCCCCAGCAGTCTACCAGTTTCAGTGTGGACTGTTACAGACTGCCAAAATAAAGCTGTTTCGGGTCTCTTTGGAGGTATGCTGTTTAAATGATGCATGCATCCTAAGAATCCAGAAGCTGCACCAAAGCTGCACTTCAGTGCTTAGGAATGGAGTGTGGCTTTGGCGCGACCTCCGGACTCTTAGGACCCATGCATCATTTAAATAGCATACCTCCAGAGAGACCCGAAGCAGCTTTATTTTGGCAGTCTGTAACAGGTCCATGAATGCAAAACCAGTATTAAATGTACTTTTCCCTGTTGTTTTCACATAACATGTGCTATTAAAAGGAGTTGTTTTTTTTACCTGATAAGGCCACTGTTTTATCTTTCCCTGAAAGTACTACAGGTTTGGAAACTGGCATAGGAATCCTAGATGCCTTCTCCTTTGATGAGTCTGCTGCAAGGTCCATTTTTCGTGGAGGTGGGATTATTTCAGGCTTTGGTGACAGAGGTAAAATAGCGCCTGTCTGTTTGGCCAAATAATTGAGAATGTCTTCTTTGAGGATACGGTTATCCTTCCCTGTTCCAACAACTTCACTCAATTTAATCTGAAAGAAATGGAGCAGGTTGAGTAACTCTGGATATAGACCACAAGCAGGAAAATATACATACTTGTACTGAACTGGGTTGCAAGGAAAATAAAATGTGTTACAAGATTGGCTAGTTACATGTCTGAAGAATTGATGCAAATATTTATTTATATGACCTCCATTAGCTCTTAGTCCATAGAGGTCCAATTAACTGTCTGAATTCCAGATTCTGGAAGCAAAACCAGATTATTCAAGAGAAGGATGTGAAGCCAAGATGAGTATTTTTAAGTCACCAATTCACTTATTGTAAATATGTAGGTAATTAACTGTGTAAGTTAAAAAAGTCCCATGTCACATATTTTATATGAAGATAACACAAGCATTTCTTCAAAGCAACACAGGAAAGCTGCCATGAAAGACCCATGCACAACTGAATCTGTTCTGCCCAGTATATCTAAGAAACCTCATCCTGCTGCCCATGTCCAATTAATTTTTGTATTTATGCATTTTAATGTTGTACTGTTTTTCCAGTTTTTAGCTACTTTGAATCCCTATGTTAGGGGAAAGGAGGGATATAAGAAAATAATTAAATTAAATACTTGTCCACAACCAACAAAATGCTGTCACCTAACATTTTAAATGTGACCTTTTCAGTGGTGGCACCCATCCTCTGAAATATTCTCCCTCCTAGAGGAAGATAATCTGTGTCTGGTTTTTAAAAATTCATGAAAACACAGAATTCAAAGATGTAGCCCTGTTAGTCTGGAATATCTGTATGCAAAGGGATTGAGAGAAACAGGATGGTAGCATAGCTTTTGTAGACTACTTCATCAGATGCATGGAAAACACTGAATGCAATTTCTCTCCCTCCATCCTGCATCATTTAGTTTAGTATGTAGAGGAATACTGCAAATTCAGCCCACATCATGGAAGATGCCAGCACCATTACCCATAAGAAAGGGGTTTTGAAGAGTCCAACATTTTGCTCTAGCCCCAAGCGCAGAAATCTAAATAAGCCATCTCTTTCTATCACAAAGAAGCTGCCAGAGTCTACCATGTACCAATACACCCTCTACTTGGCCATGATGTTGGCACAATCTTTCTTTCATAAACAGCTTTTACTTGGCTCTCACACATCCTATCCCACTGGACAATACATACGAGAGATCTACTGCAAGATGGTCTGTTTCAGTACAAAATACACGCACATTGTTTTCCATGGCAAGGCGGCGAACTGCAGGGGTTGCCAAGGTTTTGTGGCCTTTAATCTCCTGGTGAGTCTGTTCTTCATGTGACACAGCAGGTGTTTCCACAACATCCTCTTCAGGAGCAACATCTGAAGATTGGACAGAAAATGAATGAAGTGTGCTAAGTGATATAGAAACATTTTACGCTTGTTCTTTCATTTAAGCATAAGGTATGTTAAATGGGATATACTTAGGAAAAAGTGGCTGAGATCCCACATCAGCACAGCATAAATATCTGCTGATCGGGCATTTATACGCTATTCTATACACTTTAATATGCCACCATATGCTCAACAGTTCCGTGGGCTCATCTTCACTTGTGCCACCATCAGCTGGAAAGAACCATTGTCCAAAAAACCCTACTCTGTATGTGCAGTGCAACTTGCACATGTGTATGCCACTAGCAAGATGCCTGCTAGTGCTTATAAAAATGCACACATCAATGGAGTGGTGTGGGACTGAACCACAGAAAGATGGCTTCCAAGTTGCTGTAGATTATTTCTAGTATTTCCATTTATTCTGAAAGCCTCTATGAATTCAATGAAGGCTGCCAAATTATTAAAAAATAAAATAAAATTGGAAATGTGAGCCAACCATAGCCTGTCAACACTTCTGGTCAAGGAGGTAAAGCCCTGCACAACTAGTTTCATACATTCAAGGGTGTTTTTTGTTTATGTTTCTTATGCATCTCCAAATAGATACCTATCCCTCTGCCTCAATACTGTATGGCAAAACACGTTTTCAGACATTTTAAAGGACTTTGTGATATGGTCCAACTTATGATACAATCCACTTGTGACATGAAAGAGGCTTTTGCTTCTGATTTTAAACTTTCTCATGACATACAAACTCAGGGGACCTGTGCTTTGTTTAAACCAGGGGTGAGCAAACTGAAGCTCTCCAGATGCTATTGGACTGCAACTCCTGCCAGCACAGCCAATGTTATGGAATGGTGGGAGTTGCAGTCCAAAATCATCTGGAGAGCTGCACTTTGTCCATTCTGGTTTAATCCATAATTATTAAAAACAAATTAGGATTAGCAATCATTGTTTGAACCTGGCTGGTTTTCAATCACTATCGTTTAAATTAATCATAATTCCTTGAATTAAGAAATCATGGGGAATTGTTAATTTTTAAAGGTAGAGCTAATGTTTCCAATCTCCTCCTCTCGCATAAAAAGAGTGGGAAAAGGGAGAGTGTATACATTTATGGTTCTTGAACAGAATAAGAGATGGGAACATTTCTCCACAACATGAAAGATCCCTATACAGAGGGATTGACAATGAAAGCAAATGGAATCAAAATACTGAGGTAGAAGAACATAAAAGTCTCATTTTATTTTTGCATCTCCTTATGAATGTCCTAAAATGTTTGCAGAACATTCTGAATGAAGATTTGGTTTAAATCCTCACAAATCAATTTGGCTTTTAATTCTGTGGGGGGTAATACAGAATCCCAGCAAAATAATAAAAAACCAGCAAACATTACCTTTCACAATAGCTGTTTCTATATCCACCAGTGGTTTCCCCACATGGGCAATTGCATCTAATTCATAATGGAGTTTTCTAATGATTCCATCATAGCGGCTCGTGATAGTGACAGAGGCTTTATCACTTTGTACTTCACAGATGCTGTCAAACTGTGATACGACATCACCTTCTTTAACATACCTAAGAGAAAAGAGATTTGCATTAACATACATGCCAGTAATGCTAATTCATCAGCAAAAGTAACATTAACTTGCAGGCACGTAATATGTTCAGAACCAGATACTGTGGATGGGAGCACAAAAACCTCATTTTATTTGTAATCTGTTTTTGGAGGGTTTTTTCCCTGAAAAGTGGTGCATGTATTCTTAAAATACAATTTAGAATAAATAACTCTGGCATGTGTATGCATACTTTAATCATTTCTTTTGAGAGTTTGGGGGAACCGTCAATAAGTAAATAATTTTCGAGGTATGAACTTTTAATCACTTGTTGCTTAATGTGACAATTAATCTGACAATTCTCTATGTACTTACTAAGTCCCACTGAGTTTATAAGTAGAAATGAAACATCAACATTAATAAAATGAACATCAAGTAAGATTAAATAATTATCCTCACCACCAACAACAAATATTTCACTAACAATAGTGATCAGTTCGTCCTTTTCTCCCTTTCCCAGAAGTATTTTAAAAGCATTTCAGTAGGATAGGCTTCTCTGGCTGATGAGCTTCATTCACATGATTATCTTTCACGCAACTCTGAAACAACTGCTTTCCTTTCCTCTCCCCCACCCCCTTTAAGGAAAGGAAGTGGAACTTGCCTATGGACCCTCTATGGCCAGCTGCAATGTGACTTACCATTCTTTTACAGTCACCTCAGTGATTCCTTCTCCAATATCAGAGAGTTTGAACTGGACAATTTGACCACTTGAAACTTTAAAAAGACAATGGAGCGAATGTCAAACAAAGGTAGGACTTTGAAAAAGATGTTAAAGTTATGCTCAAGTCTGAAGTAATGAAGTAGTTCTAGATGCAAACTTTTAATAAAAACAAAAACAAAATGACAATGTACATACCACAAAAGTATTATGAAGTCTACAAAGCTTCCACATGTTGTTCATGTGCCATACAACTTTATACATACTGTATATACTCGACTATAAGTCGACCTCATGTATATGTTGAGGGCATGTTTTCGGGCCAAAATGATTTATTTTGATATGACCTGTGGATAAGTCAAGGGACACAAAGGATGTAAAGGATGATGCAAAGGAAAATGATGCCAAAGAACTTAGGAAATTCTGTCAGGTATAACTCATCCTAAAGGCTGAATGGATGAGAAAGCAGAGGGGATCCATGCCTCTTTTTGGTGTGCTCAGGATGGACTAAGCTCTCGCCTTTTACCACAATGTTCGGAGAAAGACGGATGGCTCCTTTTATATATGAGTTGAAGTACAGTACTTATGTTGACCCATGGATAAGTTAATCCAAGTGTTTAGGCTAATTTTTTTGACTAAAAATTCTAGACTTATAGATGAATATATACAGTATTTATTTAAATGTTGCCCCACTATGCTCAGTGTGGTTGTGTCTGTGCATGTCTGCCTTCAAGTTGTTTGTCAACTTATGGCGACCCTATGAATTCCACAGGGCTTTCTTAGGTAATGCATACTCAGAGGTGATTTTGTCAGTTGCTTCCTCTAAATATAGCCTACAGCACCTGGTATTCATTAGGCATACCAAAAATGGAACATTTGACTTGTACAATATTAGTGTATGATGGCTAATAAAGACAAGTGATTTTATGAAAAATGCTCTCAGTTTGGTGAACTTGCATTGCAGCAAGAACAAAATTGCAATTTTAAACTTTATTTTATATAAAAAAAAGCTTACATCTTTCCTACTTCCCCATAAATAAACTCAAGACAAGCAAATAACAGGTGAAACCATGTATGAAAAGTCATACTGGACTACTTTTTCTTCAAGTTTACTCAGAAGACAATCCCACTGTGTTTAGTAGGAATACATGAAATTGTAGACTAAAGCTGACCATTGGTTATGGCCACTATGTTCATTAGGCTTGCCTGTCAGTCAATGGCACTTTAGTTTAACAAGCTGAACAAACAGGAGTAAGATTTTTGCTTGATGTGCAGTCCTGTCACTCTTCCCTTCATGCAAGTAAGTGAACACGCCAGGAAACTCTCTGTCTTGTTCAAACCGGAAAACTATGGCTTAAAGGCTTCATAACAAGACAACTTCAAACCATAGCTTAATAATATCCTGGCTTGTTGCAGAGCTGCTAAGCAGAGTTTCCTGAATCAAGGCAAAATAGATAATATTAAAATATTGTGTTTTTTGCTTTGTTTTGTTCATATATGCAATAGGAGGAACAAGTGGTTGCATGCAATGCCATTTATTTCTCAGCTTAATACAACTGAGGGATAATTCCCTGAACCTGGCCATTCATATAAGAGTGGCTAGGACTGCTCCATTAGTGAACACCAAAGCTTCAGAACAATTGTCTATGCTTCAAAAGTTTGACCATGTAGCATGGACTAATGGTAAATATTACCTTCTCTGCCCATCTCTCTTTGGAATTATGGAAGAAAAAGTGCAATAAAGAGAACATTTTTTAAAAAATAGTGAGAAATAAACTCACCAGGAGTTGTTCTGAATAACCGGCACTGGTGTCGATGCCTCCATGCAGATTTGTCAAACCCATAAATGTATCTTGCCTTCACCAAACGAATGCTACTGTATGGTCTAGTATGAGGAATACAGAACTGGCAAAGGAAACAAAAATTAAAGCATTAGAGCTGTAAGAGTTAAATAGCATTGTGATTGCCATTTATTCTCTTATTTTAGTTTACCAGAAGAACATAAACGTTAATTCTTTATTTTTAGGAAAGTTTTGATAATTAAAATTAGACTGTGTATAATTCGTTCTGATCTCATGATTACTGATGTACTGGTTTTGGTTTGTTTGTTGTTTGGTTCAGAAGAGAGATGCTGACAAAGTAAAGGTTCACATGAAGTGATGGAACGTTATCTATAGACTGTATGGCACAAAAATCTTAAGGCTTCTCCAACTGACCTATATACAGTCTAATCACAGTAAAATTACCACACCATTCAACTATCTCATGTGTATATACTATATTTTGGAGGCAATGCAAAGCTCTGTAAGACCAGAAACTGCCTTTTTCACTACTGGGTAATGTAAGGGAATGCACATTCCCACTGCATCTCAGAAACATATTCCAGCAATGAAGGGCCAGTCCTCTTCAATCCCATGAGCTCAGCAGAATCCAAGATGAGAGGGTAACCAGCCTCCAAAGTCACAGGATCTGTAAAAATCTGGGTGGAATTTTTAGATGTTAATACAATCAGTGAAGCTTTATTCACTGCATCAAAGAAATCACAATAGATTTAGTGCTGTCATTGGATTAATATTATTTTCTTATGTATTTATTTTTCACTTATGGCAATAAGAAGGCACAGAGGATTAGACTTTATGGAAGTTTATTTAATATTTCAGACAGGTATATTTGGATGCAATTCACAAATATTACTTTCAGAATCATGTATCAAAAAAGAATTTCAGCTATTCAAGTTGCAATGGGAATCAAAGTATTGATAAAATGCAGCACAATTTCTTTTGAGAAACTGGGAAAGTGCTGCACTTACCAGTAGCTAAATAGATGCATTACGTCCTATCAGTTCATCAGTTCTAAGAGATAGGTAGCAGCACATACAGAATGATTCCTTGCACACCTCTCCAGTTCTATAGTCACCCACAAACTGAGGATGGTTGCAGGATAATCTAAAATGAAATGTTTCCTGTATAGTCAGCAAATTGTGGTCAGCATCCCAAAAGTTGCAAGTTCAAGACCAGCAAAAGGGCCCAAGCTCGACTCAGGCTTGCATCCTTCCGAGGTCGCTAAAATGAGTACCCAGACTGTTGGGGCAAATTAGCTTACTTACTAATTAGCTTACTTGCTGTTCACCGCTATGATCTTTGGAATAGCGGTATATAAATAAAACAAATTATTATTATTATTAAAATCTGGTCAACCTCTCAAGAGGAACTGCTGTCTTAAAAGCAAAGTTGACTGTTGAAATGGCTCACTGAAAAGTATATTATGTGGTTCTGCAAAATACTTCAAGCTGTTTGTATAATAAAAATTAAATACAATCTTCTTTTCAAACTCAGAAAATGAAGTACCTGTATGGGAGAGTAAGCAATTGTATGTTTCAATACGATACTTTTAACTATGCACAAAATGTGAAGCTGGGAAAGATTATTTTCTGACCCCACCCCTGAAATGTTGGTAATAAAAAATAAAAATAAACTGTGATTATATAAATAGTAAATACATTATGTGTAACTTGGTTTGCACAAATAATGATTATGTTAGGTGTATTAAATTTTAAAGTACAGGTTTTTCCCTAGACAGTAGTAACAAACTGACTAACAATTTACTTTTAAAGTGAAATCATGTTCTCCAAGGAGTCAAGGTGTGATGAAGAAGCAACTTGCTATGAGATCTGAAACAAAGAAACAGAGGCACCTAGGTAATAAGTGACCCATTCAGTAAAAAAAATCAAGAATGATCCATCTTCCTAATGCTTATAATAAAGTCTAGCAGAATCCTTTTGAATTAGATCTAAAAAGGGCAAGATATCTTGGCAAGACATTCATCAAGATTTATGTTATGAAACTAAAGCTGCATTTTATGCAAAGCTGGGGACGGCTGTTTGTGTGGAGACAAAATGTTATCGGTGTGCATATGTTTTCCATAACCCTCTCTAGTTACAATAGGAACACCTGCATAAGGTCTGACGTCTCCAATTCCCTAAAATGTTTAGTGCAAGGCTGTGACACTCCACATGTGGTTGACTACCAACTCCCATCATCACTCACCATTGGACATGCTCATTTAGGCTGATGGGAACTGGAGTCCAACATCATCTGTAGAGCCAAAGTTTCCCTAGCCTTGGTCTAGAACTACAGCCGCCCCTCTGTTTCCATGGACTTTCAAGCTGTGTGGAGGGGAACAAAATGGGGGACATGCCTGTGGTGCACACCTGCAGGTGTTTGCGGGTGCGCACCACCATTCAAGCCAATGGGGCTTGAATACTGGCGATTTTCCATTTTCGCCCCCTTCCCCTGGAACAGATTCCCCGCAAAAACGGAGGGGCTACTGTATTTCAATATCATGCCGAGAGGGTTTCAAAGCCTGTCAATGGTTAAAAGCAGGGGTAGGCAACCTGCGGCCCGCGGGCCGGATGCGGCCCGGCAAGGCCTTGGGACCGGCCCCAGCCCGGTCCTGCCGCCGATTGCCGCCGGGGCCTTTGGGGGACAATTGTCTATAGAAGCCTCAGAAACATGCATTTATATTAACATTTTTTTAAAAATCAGCAATTTTTTTCGCGTGTCCTCCATTTTTTTTTAAAAAAGTGTCTTCCATTTGAAAATTTTGTCCTACATTTGTCCTGGTTTATTTATATATTTAATTTTTTTATTATTTAATTATTTATTTTTTGGCTTCGGCCCCCCCAGTTGTCTGAGGGACAGCAACCCGGCCCCCGGCTCAAAAAGATTGCCTACCCCTGGTTAAAAGTAAACCTGAACCAGTGGTATAGCAATTAGAGTGCTGGACAGGGATCTGACAGGTCTAGGTTCACGTCTTCATTGAGCCACGACATTCACTAAGTGACCTTAGACTAGTGACTTTTCCTAGCCCAGTGATGGCGAAGCTTTTAGAGACCGAGTGCCCAAACTGCAACCCAAAAACCCACTTATTTATGGCAAAGTGCCACGTACCTCTGGCTTTCTAGTACTGTAATGAACTCTGGCAAACACAATGGCATGTGTGCCCACAGAGAAGGCTCTCAGTGCCACCTCTGGCACGTGTGTCATAGGTTCGCCACCACTGTCCTAGCCTGTCCTATCTTACAATATAGCTGTGAGAATAAAGGGGAAGGACATTTTCATTGCTTATCATTGCCTTGAGCTCATTAGATATGAATGCAGGTGGCATTATGTTCAGCAGTTATCATATTGTGAGCTGGGCTTGCACTATCCTCCTGTTGAGGATTCCCATTGATGGTCATGAATGACCCTAAAAACATGCCATCACAGCCTGATAGTGGTTTGACTGAAGTGTTCCTGAGGTGCTGCGCATTGGCGCACTGGGAAACAACATGCGCAGCGTGCTCCTGATTGCAGAGTACCTTGGGACAAGATGTTGGTTATTCAGACAGTCTGATGATGATAAAGGTCAATGGTTCACTCAAATGCATCTGAGGAAGTGGACCAGGTCTCTTTTTAAAAATGTATTTTGTTCTTTTAAGGAAGGACCCGTGTTAATATTGTAATAGTTTAATTCTCTGACAGAGCTCTGGTGCCACAACAAACTACCATTCCCAGAATCCCATAGCCCTGAGCCAAGGCAGTGAGAGTGGGACCAAACCGGGTTATTTCTCCAGTGTGGATGCAGCATCAGAAAGGGAAAGTGTGGGTTCTCCATCTGGGACTCCGACTCCAGCGTGGCAGAAGGAGACGGGCTCCAGGAGCCAGCGTCCAAGCCCCAGATGAAGAGAAGCCAGCCCGGGCCATAGCGACAGTCCCTCTCCCTCTCTCCCGGCCCTCTTCTTACCAGGCGCTCCGCCGCAGCCCTGCAAGAGCGCCTCAGGGCGACCACCGCCGCCATCTTACTCCCAGGCGGAAAAAGTACCCTCCACTTCTACACCCTCCCACCCGTCAGCCAATCAGGCGGCCCCGTTCGCCCTCGGGAGCCAATTGGGTGAGGGGAAGGCTGGCCCCGCCCCCTTCGCCTCCAATGAATGATGTTGGGAAGGAGGCGGAGCTTTGCCTGAGGACAAGGCATAAGGAGAGCCAGGAGTGTAGGGGTGCACTTAGCCAGACTGGACTCTTAGGTCCACAAACACACTGCAGGAACAATCCAGTTTGACATAGCTTTAACTGCCTGGCTCAAGGCTAGGGAATGCTGGGAAATGTAGTTTATTGTGGCACCAGGGATCTCTCTCTCTCTCTCTCTCTCTGACAGGGAAGGCTCAATGTCTCACAAACACTACAGTTCCCAGGATTCAAACTACAGTTCCCAGCAGGCCAAGTTGCCAGGCGCTTCTGGGAGGGATGGTAGTACTCCAAACCACCTGGAGGACCACAGTTTGGGGACCACTGAAGAGCATCCCTATGTGCAACTGTATGCATGTGCCTCTCCTCCACAGTTAGTAACTCTGAAGAAAGCCCAGCCCTCCAGGTTTTGTTGCACTGCAACTCCCAGCAGCCCAAACAAACATGACGACAACACACACATATACACACACACAGATACATTATATACACGCACACACACACATCACACACACACATATATGTATATATATCTAATAATAATAAATAAATAAAATTTTTATTTATATCCCGCCCTTCCAAGCGATCAGGGCGGCTTACAGGGTGCACCAGTGTGCAAATAACATACAAGGTTAAAAACATATACATATATATTATATATAAAATACACATATACATTACACATTACATACATATATACACACAAATATACAAACATATATATATACACACACACACATATGTATATCTATCTATCTATATGTATGTATATACATACATTATATGCATTATATATATATATATACATATATACATATACATATATATTATATATAAAATACACATATACATTACACATTACATACATATATACACACAAATATACAAACATATATATATATACACACATACATATAAAATACACAGAATATGCAGTATATATATATGTGTGTGTATACTCTTTTATATATATAATATGTATATTATGTCCTTGCAGAAGGAAGCCACCAAAGCCGGGGCAGCAGCCAGGCTTGGTTTGGCAGCTGGGGAATCCCTTCCGGCCTTTGGGCGGCGGAGGCCTCGGAGGATCCGGGGCCTGGCGTAGTCCCTCCCTCCCGGGACGCTGGGGCTGCTTCGTTCTGTGGCCCGCCGGCGCCTAGTCCTGGGCTTCTGGAGGGGGCTTGGCGAGGGTCGAGGCGGCATGATGGGCGACGGGGACCGGGTGGAGATCGACGGCGGCATCATGGAAGGGGTGAGGCGGGGAAAAGAGGAAGGGAAGGAGGTCGCCCCAGAGCAGGGCCCAGAGGCACCCCAAAATGGAGGGCATGCCCACATTATGAACGCTCAAAACACTCCTAGGAATGTAGAAGCCATGCTTCGGAGTCATGCTCTAAATGGGAGGCATTTCTTGGAATGCCTGAAGTGGAGGGCCCTGGCCTGGAAAGGAAGGACCCTGCCCTCCTGCACTAAAAACACCATAAGAAGTAGAAACCCAAGCTCCTTAGTCCTGCTCAAAATGGAGGAATGAAGGGTCAAATGATGGAGGACCTGTCCTCGAAGAAAAAGGAGGACCACTTTTGGTCCCAGTTCCCCAGAAGGATTAGGGAGGTGCAAGTCAGGGTGCATCTACATTGTAGATATAATGCAGATTGACACCACTTTAATGGCCAAGGTCCCATCCTAAAGAATGGGATTTGTAGTTTTGAGGAGGCACCAGCACTCTCTTGTCAGAGAAGGCTGCAGTGCGGATGCAGTCATAGATGCAGCTGGAGCTCTCCCATGTGGCTATGGGCTTCAGGCTGCTCTCCCCCCATAACTCTCCCTTCTTTAGACTCAGTTCCCCAATGGGAATATGATCCCCTAACAAGTGGATCCCTTTTAGATCTACTGGGCAGAAAAATCTCATTGAATGTTTCTTTGTGCAGAATTGCAGCCTTATTGATCTACCTCACAGGGATGGCTGTGAAGATAACTTTCTAATTCATTATTCATTTTAGTGTGCTCTCATTTTAGGGTGCCTTAAAGCAGTTTCTGACTTACGACAACCCCACAGTGAACCTATCATGGGGTTTTCTTGGCAAGGTTGTTCAAAGGAGGTTTGCCATTTCCTTCCTCTGAGGCTGAGAGAGTGTGATGGCCAAGCAGGAATCGAACTCTGATCTCCACGCTGGCTCTACAAGATCCCTTTGCACACTGATTATCCTGACTAACACGGCTGTGTCTTTTAATTTCTCATTCATGTTGAAAAAGAGGCTGTATGTCTGTATACTCTAATCCGGATGCCCTGTAAAATGGTTGGGGAGGCAAGCTGTGGCCATGCAGAAGTTGTTGGACTGCATTTCCCATCACCCTTAATCAACATATATATAGCCAATGGTGAGAGGCAATAGGGATTAAAATCCAGTATCATCTACAACAGTACTTCTCAGGCCATTTAATGTGGAGGAGCAGCAACAATTATCCCTTTCCACTGTGCCAGGGACAAGTGTGATTTTTGTGTCCATGGGTTGTAATGGAAGCTCACCAGGGACCGATAGCCAAGGGCTCAGGGGCCAGGACCAGCCCAGGGAAAGCACAGTTTGTATATCCCTGGTCTGGAGGATTATAAATTCCCCAGTCCTGGTAGTAGGATTTGCTTCCATGTTAACATGCGTGAGAATGGGTAGCATAAATGCAATAATATAATGGTACTTCAATTGTTGAAAATAATGGTATAGGTTGAGTCTCTCTTATCCAGAATTCTGAAATCTGAAATACTAATGACTGAAATAATTATACCTTTGCTTTCTGATGGTTCAGTGTAAACCAGCTTTCTTTCATGCACAACATTATTTTAAAATATTGAATAAAAATACCTTCAGGCTATGTGTATAAGGTAGTTTATACACCTAGCCTGAAGGTAATTTTAAACAATATTTTTAAATAATGTTGAGCATGAAACAAAGCTGGTTTACACTGAACCTTCAGGCTAGGTTTATAAGGGAGTCAGCATGGTGCAGTGCATTGAATGTTGGACTAGGACACCAGCAGACCAGGTTTTGAATCTCAGCTCAGCTATGGAAACCCCATGAATGACCTAGGGTAAGTCACACTCTTATCAGCTTCAGAGGATGGCAATGGCAAACCCCCTCTGAAGGAACTTGCCAAGAAAACCCCATGATAGGGTTGCCATAAGTCAGAACAACTTGAAGGCACACAACAACAACAATAACAACAGTGTATAAGATGTATATGAAGCATAAATGAATTTTGTGTTTAGACTTGGGTCCCATCTCCAGCAGATCTCATTAAGCACATATATGCAAAGACAGTGTTCCAAAATCCAAAACATTTTTTGTCCCAATCATTTTGGATAAGGGAGACTCAACCTGTACTTAATAATATTAAATTAGTACTTCGTAATAGTACTTAACTGCTTAGTTAATACTTAATCGGTATTTCCCTGGTTGACTTTGGGCAAGTCACATGCTGTCAGCCTCAGGGGAAGACAATGAAAAATCTCCTCTGAACAAATCTTGCCAAGAAAACTCCATGATAGGTTTGCCTTAGGGTTGTCATAAATCACAAATGACTTAAAGGCATGCAACAACAAATTTAATTAGCACTTCCTTCTCTCTTTTGTCCTCACAACTAGCCTGTGAGGTGGGTTATGCTAGGAGTGACCCAAGCCAATCCAGTAAGTGTCAGGGCTCACAGAGAGCTCTAACATGGATGCTGCAAATCCAAGTCCATCCATAACTCTCATGGTATTTGCTGGGAATTCTTTCTCCTTTAATTTTAAGTGAGGGGAGACAGTGGTTACCGAATGAGGAGAGAAGGTCACCAATCAAATACTCAGCAAGATTCAGTACTATTTGGTGTTGATCATCTTTTTTTCTTCGCAGGGTGGCCAAATTCTGCGTGTTTCCACAGCTCTGAGCTGCCTCCTTGGTACACCTTTGCGGGTGAGAAATATTCGAGCTGGCAGGAGTCAGCCTGGGCTTAGGTAAAATTTGTCAAATTGTTGTGAGGCCTCAGTAGTTACTTTTAAAACAGAACGTGTGTTGGGATACATATGTGCGTGTGTATGTGTGTGTGTTTGAAATTAATTGTA
The DNA here is from genome assembly GCF_019175285.1 of Sceloporus undulatus. NCBI lineage: Eukaryota > Metazoa > Chordata > Lepidosauria > Squamata > Phrynosomatidae > Sceloporus > Sceloporus undulatus. The sequence goes on from NC_056525.1 coordinate 110,797,581, forward strand.
GGAGAGAAAGTGGTATAACTAGCATTGCAAACTGTGTCAGTGTTGGCTTGTAAATAAGCCTACCAAGAAACTAGCATGCAAACATTTTCACTAGCCTCCTGGAGGCTGGCAGAGGAAGGAATATATTTCTAAACTGCACATGGTGGAGAAGGGCTTCTCTTCTCTAGAAGCTTCCCTAGTTTCTGTTGGAGCAGCAGAAGAGGGATAGCATGTTTCATCCTTCTTTCACTCATTAGGCTACATGAGGAATTCCATGCACTCACTTGCACATTGTTCTGATTGCTCTTGGCTTTCAGGTCAGTGCTTAAAGACAGGACAAGTCTACACCAGTGGTTCTCAGCTTTTGGTCCCTCAGATGTTTTGGATGTCTGCTCCCACAATAACTGCACTGGTTGTATTTGCAGGAACCTCTGGAGGTTGAAGTTCAAGCCATCTGGAGAACAAAAGGCTGAAAAGCCCTGGTTTGTACTACCCCTTCTGTTAGATTTAGGATGTATTTACACTGAGCAGTTTGACACTGCTTTAATTGCCATGGCTCCATTCTATACAATCCTGGGATTTCTAGTTTTGTGAGTGCTCCAAAAGGAATTCTGAAGACAGCTGGTGCTTACTTTGCCTGTTGATGTAGCACATACTGCTATGGTAGGATCAGCTAGAGTAGAATCCCATTCTTTCCCTGCTCAGAATTTATTGCATTCTTCACTACAGACATGGTGCTTCCACTCAACAGTAAACATCTATGTTTTTACATTCTTTTTTCACCATTCTCCCAATGCTGATAATGTTAAAAATGCTTAATTAGAGGATGAGGAAGAAGATAGTGGGGGCTGGGGGACATGAGACTTGGTGGAAAAGAGCTTTTTTGTGAGAAGCTTTGGCCTTGTCTACATGGGCTATTTAGTCCGAATTCCTTCTGCGCTTGCTGTGTATTGTTTACAATACAGGGTCAAAACCCCAAATTGGACTTGGACTGTCTTCACAACATACACTCGTGATTTGGAATTTCCTCCCCTTAACCTGCATTTTAAAAACTGATCTTTTGCTGCAGGTTTCCCCCCTATTACCAGTTCTCTCTGAAGTGATGACAGGAACTTGCCTTCCCGTGAGGCTCTTGTGAGCTGCCAGGCGCAACCGCTGCAGATGCGAATTGCTATGAGGCCAGAACAAAACATCTTTTGACCTCAGTGGCGGTGCCTGGTGACAAATGGGAATCATGTACGAAGGCAGCTGCCATCATTGCTGTAGAGAGAGCACAGGCAATGGGTGAAATTCAGTGCAAGAATACTCTGAGAGCTGCCTAGAATGTTTGGCCAGTGAAAACAAGGCCTATAAAGGCCTGCTTTGCCCATTTCTGCTTGGGAGATGTCCCCAAGACTTGTCAGTATTCATCCACAGATTGTATGTTATTATGGGGCTTTCCTAGCCACTGCTGTAGTGTGGTATTGACACTGATCATGCAGAAGGTTAATACTCTGTGCAGTGACCATGTACACAGGCAGTATTTATGTTCCAATTCAATATTCTTGGCTTCCAGGCCTCAGCATCTGTCAGGACTGGAAATGGTTAGAGACTTGTGTGATGGAAAGATGGAAGGTGGAGAAATCGGGTCCACAGAAATAACTTTCACGCCTGGGAAGATCAAAGGCGGAACCCATGCTGCAGATACCAAAACAGCTGGGTATGTTTCTGTGCATTTGATGGTAGTCACATAGGAATGCTCACTCAGTGTTCTAAAAAAGGGCTGGGGAATTTTTGGCCCTCTGTATGATTTGGCCTATAATTTCTAGTCCCCACCTGCATGGCCAAGTGATAAGGGATTATGGGAATTGTAGTCCAAAACAATTTGAGCATACCAGTAACTGATTACTTGTAGCTGTGGTTGGGATGTTGAACCTAACTTGGAGAGACCTAGATTAAAGCCCTCACTAAACTGTGAAGCTCAGTTGGTGATTTGGGGCCAAGCCCTTTTCCACCTAATTTGCCTCACGAATCTGTTGTGAGAATAAAATGGTGGGGCTCCCTTGAGCTCCTTGAGGAAATGCAAGATATAAAAGAAATAACAACAACACATTCTTCCTTGTGTCCCATTCTGGTTGTAGGAGTGTTTGCCTGCTGATGCAGGTCGCAATGCCCTGTGTGTTGTTTGCAGCTGCTCCTTCAGAACTTCATCTGAAAGGCGGCACCAATGCAGAGATGGCTCCCCAGATTGACTATACAGTGATGGTAAGGGATAGTGTGCCTTTTGATCCTACATGCTAAGTAATCCCCCCCACCCCCCATCATATAATTGTTTCACAGATTTCTGTGCCAGTGCATAATAAGAACAAAAAAAAATTGGAATGGATTACTTTGGAAACTACATTGTCGGACTTTCCAGGCAAGCATTCTCTGAAAATGCCATCCACAGATGCTGGCGAAACGTCAGGAATAAACTCTCCTAGAACATGGCCACATAACCCAAAAAATCCACAAAAAACTATGGATGCCGGCCATGAAACCCTTCACAAAGAGTGGAATGTTTATAGTTCAATTTGAACAGCTAGGATAGTATTCCGTTCTACTTTGTGCGTTCTTTCTAGGATATGTGAAATATTGTCTCAGTTCAGACTTAGTGTCAGCTATAGTGAGCCTTGAAAGAGGAGTTGCCACCTCTTCTTTTCCTGCTTTGCAAGGGGAGGATATTAGGATTGCCTGCTTTTATTTTGCAACAAATCCTAATTTCCTATTTTTTCCCCAAATGCATAAAACTGTTTTGCATAAACCACGGCTTCTTCTTAAACCACAGTCAAACCACAGTCACACTGTGGCTTGGGATCCTGATTTGAGGTCAAAGTATTATTTGTGGAAGCCTACATTTTTTTTTCACTTGGACAAAAAGAAGTGGGAGCTTCTGATCACTTCCCAGCACTACCCAAAGCAAAGAGGAAGGGGAGAAATAGGTATATAAGCCAGTGGTCTGAAATGAGCTGCTCTTTTCCCAGTAAGATATTTTTTCTTTATTTCCTGCATGATAGAAAGGGATCTCTTAATAGAAGAATTCATCTGTGTTTTCCAACAAATGTATTTACATTGCAGGTCTTCAAACCAATTGTTGAAAAGTTCAATTTGACACTGGACTGTATTATAAAAAGGAGGTAAGATCCATTATTGTATGGCTCCATGTCTTGTTTACTAACTAAACAGTAAACTATGTGTTATGAGTTTCTCTGACCAGTGGCTTTTCTGCACTAACAGCAACAGAGCAAAAACAAGACAGTCCAATGGAAGATCCCTTTTCTATATAGTCTAATTAAAAAGACAACACTAAACTGTTACTTATTCCTTTTTCCTTTCTTATCCTCTGGCACTATCTCAAGTGGAGATTGTAATCTCCTTTTTCTGTTTTTATCTTCTCACACTTATCATTGCATGAAAACCCTAACCCAGCTTTTTCAATCCTGAGCCCCCGATGTTCTTGGACTGCAACCCCTATCATACCTTGCTAGCATAGCTAGAGACATTGGTTATGATTGCTTTAGTCATTTGGGGATTCAGAGTTAGGAAAGACTGCATGTGGTTAATATTCACTATGGCAGAAACATGCAAACATTGTGAACCCTGGTTTGAAACTGTAAACCTTCATTAATATCAAGAGTGGAAAAACTACGGTACTCAAAGCCCTCTTGGAGCTCCCCAACCTCCCCAAATTATTTTTTTTTCTGGGCCAATTTTTCAGCAATAATTTCTCCTAAAACAGTCCAAATTGCACCAAAGCCACCAAGAAATGCAGCAATTTAATTCAGCCTCACCACTGAGACCCCCATCCTCTCCTGGGAAATGCTTCCAAAACAGCCAAAATTAGCTGAAAATCGCAGCTGGGAATAACATCAAATCATTGTTTCCAGTGTGCTTGGTGTACATAGCTATGGCCTGTGTTGTAAAATATCACTTTAAAAAATAACATATCACTTATTACATATTACTTGTACAAAAAGTAATATAGGTATATTACTTATTACTTGCCCAAAAATGCAATAAGTAATATATCACTAATTAAAATTTTAATTAAGTGTTCCTTCTGCATTAAAGCTACCATCTAGGTGCTACCATTAAAGCTACCTGTAGGTGTTGCTTGTTCCCTGCTAAACACTTGCTAAAATTCTCTCTTCTATACAATCATTAAAAGCGCTGGAACTCTCTTCTGTTTTCAGTCAAGCAATTCTAATTTTCTGTGTGCAGCAAACCTGCTCCCAGCTTGCTTGCTTTCATCTCTACAAAAGTAGGTTTTTAAGCACTATACAAATTGGCGGTGGGAAGTGGAGTGAAGGAGAAAGTCTTTGTATATACTAGAGACTCTTCTTATTCTTAGAGCTGCTTGGAAGCCTCTCTCCCCTGACGCACCAGCTGGAGGACCTTCTGAAAAAGTGGGGAGGGTCTTTGCCTCCAAGCAACGTGTTAGAATTAAGGGACCAAAATAAAAGTACACTCAGCCCTCTCTATCCATGGATTCTTTATGGATTCATGCTTCCATGGCTTTAAAATATTTTAAAAAGCTATAAATCCCACAAAGAAAACCTTGATTTTGCTATTTTGTATAAGGAACAGTGTTTTAGCATGCCATTGTATTTAATGGGACTTGAGCATCCTCGGGTTTTGATATCCACGGAGAGTCCTGGAATCAAACCTAAGCGGATATCAAGGGCCTACTGCAAAAATAATGAATACTATTTTTCTTTACTGAGAACACTTCTTGAGGGATCTCTAGGTCTCTAGCATGATTGTATGATCTACTTCCGGTGGAAGTGGAGCGGTGGCAGCCATTTTCAATGAGGGCATAATGTATAAGCTTCTCTGAAAGAGATTGTGATGGCTGTTTATAATAGAATCTTGCAAACCTGTTGGAAAAAAAAGCCACTATAAGTCTCAAGCATAAAACTGCACTTGTTTTATTTAAAAGTATATGAATTCTTATAAATTACATATAAAATTTGTTAACTATTATGTTGGAATACTACTTATGTTGCTTTGCTGGTAGAAAGAGTGCAGATGGCCATGATGCAGACTGATCTGCTTCAGTGAGAATGTGACCTGCATCCAATTACTGTGTCTCAACAGAGGTTACTACCCCAAGGGTGGTGGTGAAGTAACAATCCGAATGTCCCCTGTTAAACAGCTAAGCCCGATCACTTTGACTGACCGGGGCACAGTCACTAAGATACACGGGAGAGCCTTTGTTGCAGGAGCTCTGCCAATCAAAGTAAGTATGTTTTGTAATTTGGGGAGAGTTAGGGAACATGGGGAAAGATGTGCTTCCTATATAAAGGGTTAAATCCAGATTTAATCATGCTTAAATTAGACTTACTGAAATTGATAGGACAAGATAGTTGCAATATAGTTAAAAGTGCATATTTAGAGGGCCAGTGTAGTCCATTCTGCTGCCTGCGGCAAAGAACAGGATGTCCTAGCACCTCTTCCACATACAAAACCCAGTGGGACTGGCAGTTTAATCTTAGTTTAGTATTGGCAACAGAACTGCATCTCCTCAATGCACCTGAAGATAGGGTAGTTTAGCAGATGTAGGGCAGGCCACATGGCCTGGAGAAATCTGCTTCTTCTGACTGTAGTTCATGTAGAAAGTTCAAAGTGCAAATTCTACTGTCTCCAGTTAAAGAGCTCTCCTGAGGTAAAAGATCCATCCATGAGACCCTGGAGTGCCAGATCTGATGATACTGGACAAATAATCTGACTATGAGAGCTTGGAAAAGTAACTTCTTTGAATTATAACTCCATTCTGGTTGGGGGAAAGCTCTGAGCCGAAGCCCAAAACTATCATTTTCAGGCAGTGGGTATAGGAAGCTCTTGTTTTTCTAATCTACATGTTGCTTTTAGGATGTAAACATACATTAATTCTGCAATGTAGATGCAGCCTCAGTCTTCAGTCCATGACTTGGTGTCATGCAGATGCTTGCATTCGATATCTAGCCCTTACTACTAGAGTTTTGCTGACTTTATTTAAAAAAAAATAGAGAAAATCTGGGATGATTTCTGGCTCTTATTTATATTTCCTGGGGAATTCAGAGATTGGTTATCTTTTCCTTAGTAATAAGTATGTGCTACTGTTATTAGGACTTTGAGAGACCTAGGTTCAAATCCCCTCTTAACCATGGCAACCTACTGACCTTGGGCAAGTCACACTCTCAGCCATAGAGGAAAGCAATGGCTATCCAATGGCATAGAGGTAAGCAATGACAAATTATGTTCTTAGAGGAAGGCAGTGGCAACCCTCCTGTGAATAAAAGTTGCCAAGAAAACACTATGATAGGGTGGGCATTAAGTCAGAGTTGACTAGAAAGGACATAACAAACTCTTTTACTTACAAAAATACTTGATTGATTTGATTTATAATAATTGGAGGGCGGGAGAGACAGAAAAATGTTTAACAGGGGTTAACCTTCCAGTGTGTGTGTGTGTGTGTGTGTGTGTGTGTGTGTGTGTGTGTGTGTAAGAGATACATAGCAAACCAAATATCTATCTCATTCTATCTCATTGTGTCAAGTAGAGTTTTGCATTCCAGATTAGATATAGACTTGCCAGTCCACAAAGAGAAGACTGTTCCTATTTGTAGAAGGAACAGAAATACCCTGTAGACTTGTGCTGGAGGTAAGGGACAGAGGCAATTTTCACTTATACTCTGTTCAACCCACAGTGCCACTTTCTGTGTTGTTCTGGAAGATCCCTTAAAAGTTTTCAGTGGACTGAAGGGAAAACTGGTGACAATAGCCTTCTCTGCCTCTGCTCCCTTTTCTCCAGTGAGAGTATTCTGTGAGTGAATGGCACTCCAGTCACAGGAAGTTTGGATCTAACCCATCATGTGCAGCAGCTTCATAAAACAGTTAGCTGCCACCAGTCTTTTTTCCTTTGCAGGATCATCAGTATACAGTATAAATCTTTTATATGAAGGATTTAACCATGGTACCTGTTTTGTTTTGCAACTTTAGATAGCAAAAGACATGGCTTCAGCAGCAGTGAGGTGCATTAGAAAGGAGATCCGGGATCTCTATGTAAATATTCAGACTGTTCGAGAACCTGACAATGAGGCCTTTGGAACTGGAACTGGAATAATGTAAGTAGGTTCAAATTGCCCAGTATTTCCCGTCAGGGAGCTGTTCCCCTCCAAATTAAGCCAAAGGGTTTGATTCTGATGTGATTTATTTCAGCTGATCTCAATATGATTTTGTTATACTACATGGATTTATGCTACACTAAGCCTAAATGCCCTAAAAGCACAAGATCCTGTCTGAAAACGGAAACTAAGCAGGGTCAGCTCTGGTTAATGCTTGGGAGCACTAACCAGTTTCCCAGGGAAACTGCCAATGAATGCCAGGTGCTGTAAGCTGTATTTCAGAGGAAGGAGCTGGCAAAAACATCTCGTGAATATTTCTAGCCTAAGAAAATCCTATGAAATTCATGGGGTCACGTTGATAGCAATTTGAAGACATGTACACGCATACACTTCAGAGTCAGCATGGTGATTTGAGACTAGGACTGCTAATCGCCAGGTTCAAATCCCTGTTCAGTTATGAAAACCCACTGGATGACTGGGCAAGTCACACTCTCTCAGCCTTAGAAGGCAGAGGGAAATGTTGTCTGAATAAATTTTACCCAGAAAACCCCACAATAGGGTCACCATAAGTCAACTTGAAGGCAACAACAACACAACAAATTTGGATTGGTACTTGGATGGGAGATGTTATTAACATGTGCCTTAAGTCTTTTAAAACTTATGGTGAACCTAAGGTGTATCAGGAGGTTCTCTGGGGCTGAGAGTGTGTGACTCACCGAAGGTCACCCAGCAGGTTTTCATGGCTGAACAAGGAATCGAACCCTGATCTCCAGAGTTGTATTCCAATGCTCAAACCACTATACCACGCTGGCTCTGATACTGGAGGCTGCCCGTTAGTACCAAGTGCTGTAAACTGTACATCGGAGGAAGCAACTGGCAATCCACCTTTTGAGTATTCCTTGCCTTAGAAAATCCTATGAAATTAGTGAAAAAATGGGGAACTGGTTGCCTACATGCACATTTGGTTGTTGTTGTTGTTGTTATTATTATTATTAACCTTTATTTATAAAGCGCTGTAAATTTATACATTATATAAAACTGTAAATTTATACATTATATAAAATGGTTATACATTTAGTACTTAAATGTGTTCTTCAAGACATGTTTGTATTCTATGTTTGTAAGATTATGGTTGCTGACTTTAAAAATGTCAAGAGAATGATCTTTCTACTTTGCATGTATACATGACATAAGATTGGTCCAAGACATTTTGCTGCTTGAGGTACGCTGCTTACTGCCATTATCTGAGACATTTTATATCACATTTCATTTTTTAAAAAAAACATCAAAGCAGTTTACAATATAATAATGTTTTTTTTTAAAAAAACAGATGATATACTAAAATCAAGTGCTAGAATGTTAAAAATGGGACATAGCAGTGCAGTGTTTTATTTATTTAGTGGACTATTCCATGTTCAGAAGCCATCTGGCTTGACTGTTGAACTGTACTTCAACTGTGGCAATGAGATATGGTCTTTTCTCATACCTGAGGGCAGCAAGCTAATTTAAGGGGCAGAGGACAGACTGTGTAGCATGTGTAACTCTGACGTAGTGTACACATAAGTGTACTGTATAATGCAAGTTCATTGGTTTTTCATACATTCACATTGACGCTTAATTGACTTCACTTCTGTGTAAATTCAGTCCATTAAAATCAGTGGACTGTTGGGTGCTCTGATCCCCTGAGGAAGGTGGTTTTCATGTTTGAAGACATGATTTGGGACCAAAGAGACTGTAAAGCTTATATCTGTGTCTGTACAGTGGACCCTTGTTATCCACTGGGGTTTGGTTCCAAGATCCCCTGTGGATCACAAAATCCGTGGCTGCTCAAGTCCCATTAAATACAATGACATAGCAAAATAGTGTCCCTTATTTAAAAAAAAAAAGGAAAATCAAGGTTTGATATTTGAAATTTATACTTTTTTAAAAAACATTTTCAAACCGTGGATGCTTGAATCCATGTATAAAAAATCATTGTATGAGAAGGGCCAACTGTATTAGTTACCAAAGCTTGATAAAAGATATTTTCTTTACATAATTGCTTTGATCTGATTAGTTAATAACCTACCCCCCCTTTATTTATTTTTTAATTAAGAATTGTTGCAGAGACTTCCACTGGCTGTTTACTAGCAGGATCATCCCTTGGAAAAAGAGGTGAGAAGTATGGCATCAGGCCATTTCTTTATGCAATTTAGTCTTTCAGCGAAAGCTGATGTGGCTCTCTGACATATTTAACAGTACTCTTCATGTTTTTCATCACTGATGTTAAAAGCCAATATGGTTTAGTTATTACACCACCTGGACTAATTATTTTTTAATTTATTTTTGGGTCTGTAGTCCACCTTTTTGGGTCTATAGTTCACAGTAAAACTTTTTTTTTAAAAAAAACCCCAAAAAACAGTAATCCAGTCCAAATATTACAGATTAATGAAAAACAACATTTAAACCATATCAGTAAGAAAAAGAAAATGTAGGCTCTTAGGAAACTAAAATAAAAAAAATAATAATAGGAAAAGCCAGAATATTTTTCAGCAAAGCTGGAGTAATTGTCCTTGCCACTTTATTGCTCTCTGCAACACCTTGCTGGAATGGTGAATTACATCTGATAACTCAGCCCTTAGTTTTTATGCTGCTTCTTTGCTGACATTGTGAGAGTAAATCAAATTATGCTGAACTGAATTTTCCCCCCCATATTTTTTCCATTCATTAAAGAAACAAACCTGTTTGGGTACTATAAGTTCTCCTTGTCCTTTTTTAAAAACAGGTAAAAGTGCTGACAGAGTTGGAACTGAAGCGGCAGAGATGTTGCTTGGCAATCTACAACATGGAGGAGCTGTGGATGATTACCTTCAAGACCAAGTAAGAGATGCATATAGAAAGTCTCACACACAATCAACAAGGTTAGCTGAGGGCAGAGGGAGACACCATCAAAATAGGAAAGTTGGGACGTCAGAACAGACACTCCCCCACATGAATTGGGATTCTGGGAACATATTGTACAAGTATCCAAAATTTGCCCTGTTGTTTTTATTGACACAATTCAGCATGGAGGCTTTAATCTATAAATAGGAATTTATATACTCAGGCTGTATCTGCATTGCAGAAATAATCTGGTTTGACACCACTTTAACTGCTGGCTCATTGCTATGGAATTCTGGGACTGGTACTTTTGTGAGATATTTAGCCTTCTGTCAGAGAGCTCTGGTGTCAGAACAAACTACAGATTCCAGGATTCCATAGGCTGGAGCCATGACATTTAAAGCAGTGTCAGACGGCATTAATTCTGCAGTGTGGCAGCAATTTGTGCCAGGTAGTCAAGAAGCCTTGCTTTGACTAGTTTCCCTTTGGTTTCGTGGGTTGTGTGTTGTATCATGACAATATCTGATGGTAGTTGTTTTGTTTCCTTCCCTTTCCAGCTGATCATTTTTATGGCTTTGGCAGATGGGATCTCACGAGTGAAAACTGGACCAATTACTCTTCATACAGAAACTGCTATACATTTTGCAGAACAGCTGACCAAGGTGAGTGCGTTGTTTCTTTTAAAAATCAGCTGGTAAGCACATCTGCCAAGTCCTGCCTTTGTATTGCTAGATTGTGGCAAAACTTGGTCTGGCGTAAGACAAGAATGAGGTGCTGGCAAAGAATGAGATGCTGTTATTTATCACTGCTTTGTTTCATGTATGGAATGTTTGCATATACATAATGAGATACCTTGGAAATGGGACTCAATTCTAAACATAATATTTATTTATATTTCATATACCCCTTATTTTTAATATTTTTGTGCATGAAACAAAGTTTGTGTACACTGAACCATCAAAAAGCAAATGTGTCACTATGTCAGTCACCCATGTGGACAGTTTTGGATTTTGAAATATTTTGCATTTCAAAATTCTGGATAAGGAGACTCAACCTGTAATAGAAAAACTGAGGGCACCATCACTAAGAGAAGCAAATATGTTGTTGTGTGCCTTCAAGTCGTTTGAGACCCTAAAATGAACCTAGCATTGGGCTTCCTTGACATGATTTGCTTTTACCTCTCCCTCTGAGGCTCGCTAGTGGGTTTCCATGATTGAGCTGGGATCTGAACTTTGTTCTCCAGAATCATAGTCCAGCGCTTAAACCACTACATCACACTGACTCTCAAAAGGGGATTATCTGTATGCAAAGGAGACGGCTGTCTGTAGTGACGTTCCAAGTTTGATATTCCCTCTCTAGAGGTGTTCAAGTGATGAAGCTGACATTACAGTCTTTGTGGTGCCAGGCCATGATGTTTTTATTTGCTCAAGCATCTTAAGTGCTTCTCCTGGTTATAAAGTTTTATTGTTTAATGCCTCTCAGTTGTATTGCTTTTACGATGGCAATTTATATTATATTTTTTTACTTTGGGGTTTGTACACTACCTTGGATTCTGTTTGGATGAACTGGAGGGTAATTAATTTAAACCATTTTTTAAAAAAATGACTTTTTAAATTTGCAGGCTAAATTTACGGTGACAAAATCAGAAGATGACGGTTCGTCCAAGGATGCCTACATTATTGAGTGTCAAGGAATTGGGTTGTTAAACCCCAACTTGTAGTTGCTGCTGATGTTGCATTTGTTTTTTGTTTAACTATTACCTCCATATTGAATTGCACTGCATTTCACCTATACATCTGAGAAAAGATCATGCGATGAGTAATTGGTCTGAATTAATTCCAATAAAAGATAGCCCAAATGGAGTCTTCCTTTTCTCTCTGATGATAAAACACAGCAGAGCAGCTGTTCAGTACAGATACTGCTGAGCTGCAAGGTCATCAGTTTAAAAAATGGCTTCTGCGATACACTCATACCGTACTTCTTTTTCTCAGTGGTTGGGGGAGTGGGGGGTTTATCATATGATTTTTTTTACAAGCAGTGAAATATAATATGCAGGAAAGTACGTCAGTCAGCAGCTATCACCTACCATTTTTTATTTAAATTTCTGTAACCATTTGTTGGATATAATTACATAAAAAGCAGTATCAATAGATGAAGATGTTTGCTGCTATTTTTAACAGAATTGCATAGATCCGTAATTAACAGTGTTGCTCACTAATAATGGCACTACGTGTGTGTGTTTGTGTGTTGGGTATTTTCACTTTTTGAATAAGAATCTACAATATGAAGAATGTACATTGATTATATATTGTTGGGATTAAAATAGCAGCAACGTAACATAAACATCATGTATAGTACAGTAAAACACCTTAAATAAATAAATAAATAAAATGTGTAGTGAAACACCTTACCACAAACTCCCACCAACACAAAAAGGGAGAGCAAAAGATATGTAAAACAACCTATTTAAGTTTAATGGGGAGAAAGGGCCAAAGCTGTATAGTAGCTACTCAAATGAGTACATATGCTGTATTTATCTTTTCCCTTGCAAGTAGAATTTCATTTAGAGAAGGGTGATTTTGAATAAAATAAGAGCAGTAAGGTAAAGAGGCTAACTATCCCTTCTCCCCCTTTTCTTTTTAATCCCTGCATATGATATGATTTTCAGGTTTTTTTAACATGCATCTCATGTATGGCCGTAGGTAAAGGCTGCAGTTTAAATTTACACGGTAGTTACATGGAGGGGAGGGGAAATTCTTACCTAATAAATGGGGACCAGGTATTTATAAAAGAGTCTGTTTCGTATACCTTTCAGTTTATGTAAATTATATATGAATATACCTAAACATTTTCTGATCATGTCTTTGCACTGCACAGAAGAGAAACGGATATAGTTCCCCACCCCATCTCCTCCCTAACTCTTTAGATTGAGGGATAGGGAGTCCTTTGCTGCTTGTCTGTATCATTCTGGGGGCCCTGTTAAAAACATCTGGTCTCCTAGGCTCCCAACTCATGAATCGTGGTATAATTGCCTGAGTTAGCATCAAAACTCTTTTAAGCATTCTTGGAATCTCACATTATTTATATGGAAGAAGGACCAGGCATTCATTATCCCTTCAGGGAGGAAAAAAAAACCTATAGCATTAAAAGTAACTTTCTGTTATGAAGAGGCTGATTAATTATTTGAAATAGTATATAAAGCACTTGATTCCAGAATTTAGAAATCACCAGACTTATCAGTCCACATATATACAAGGCTACCTACTTCAATGTACCTGTTTCATCAGTTGGGTGGCAATGGCATGTAAGCACTTCTTTGTAGCATATTTATACTTGGTTGGTAGTTTTTAATTCAAGAAATATGCTGTATCGTGTTCCATTTGTCTTCTGGAATATATGTTAGATCATAATCCCAGTCTGAAATCTATAGGAATTTGTCCTCTAGCTATATTAACTGTCTGAAAGCAGAGGCCTTCCAAACAAGGCACCAGAGCACAGGTTACAGGCCTTAACAAATTGATTTTTTTTGTAAATGAGTATTTTTTCCCCCCAGAACAAAAATGTTCTAAAAATAAATCCAGGAAATTGTTCTGACACCATTAATGTGACTCAGTTTTCACCCACTGTTCCCAGCTATCGGAAATTTGCTCTCAAGCTTGGCAGTAATCTCTTTCCAAACGTGTTCCTATATAGTGATAGAAGTTGAATTGGACTAATTTTCCCTTTAATCTAACACGTCCTCAAAAAGATTTCTATGTCTGGAATTGCCTGATGGTGGCAGCAGATAGCTACGCAAACACTGCATTTGAACATCTAACGTCTAGAAGAAATAATGGTAGTGATGATATCGGTGCAAAGAAATTACGAAAGGAGCTTTTCCTCCAGTTGCAAGCGATTGCTTCTATGGCCCTCAGTATACTGCTCTATGATAGGGAAACCTTGAGAATATCATATCGGCTTTTTTAAAAAAGCAGCATGAACCACTATTGTCATGACAAAGTAGTGTCAGTTGTATAGCTTTGATCAGAGGCTTGATTTGGGGATTCCAGGATTGGTGGAATGTACAAAATGTTGGCATGAATCTCTCTCTCCAACCCACCTCAATACTCTCTAAATGCTTCAGGTTCAGGGCTTTAGACCACTTGAAGCAGGGAACTTGCCCTCAGCCTTGGAAATTCACAGATCCTTGTTGCATTATTTACCGTATATACTTGACTGTAAATCGACATCATGTATAAATTGAGGGCAGGTTTTTGAGGCCAAATTTATGAATTTTGATATGACTCATTGATAAGTCAAGGGCAAAACATAGGGGTGTATAACAAAGGATGCAATGGATGAAGCAAAGGAAAACGGTGCCAGAAAATATACAAAATTCCAGTATACTAAAGGCTTCATGGATGAGAAAATATAAAGGGGGTGTGAGTGCTTACAGGACAGATGACACTCTTGCTTTTCACAAGGGGATGGTTCCTTTTTTAATAAGAATACAGTACAGTGCAATACTTACATTGACCCGTGGATCAGTTGACTCAGGTTTTTGGAGTCAATTTTTGACTAAAATTTCTAGACTTATACACGAGTATATACAGTATATATAATTACTTCAGTTTTTCTCTGGCATGTAATCTGTTTATCCTGATTTTATTTGTACACTTCCTTGAGATCTTGTGTTATAGGGCAGGATCTATCTGTCTGTCAAACTTCACCAGTGAAGCATAACTTCTGGTAGGTTATACCATGCTGTTTAAGCTGAGTACAGGCCTTATGGTGGACTTCATTTCCACTGTCTGAAGATCACCAATATGGGGAGGCTTGGAAGCAGAAGGCTGATTCTAATGTGAAGAATTGGCCAGAGCAACTACAAACACAATAGTGGTATGAAGTATTGCATTCTGCACAGATGGAATTGTGTGTCTCTGGGATAGTTCTGCACACATACAGGCTCTCCTGAGTACATATAAGCCTTTCCTTTAATTTTTGGGTGGACCTACTTCACTTCCAAATTGAAGTGCTCAGGCATCCACCTATTGTTATTAAAGGAAATGATGCTAATCAGACATGTCGGTCTTAAGAACGAAAGCCTTTTGAAATGAATGAATAAATGTACATTTGAGAGAGACAATTATACTGACATGACCCCCATGGATTTGAACTGAACTGCTGCACAACTCCAGCAGCAGATGCCTGCTGCATAAATTCCATTGTCAAAACACACACACACACACACAGAGGCTTTCAGAAACATAACACTTGATGTGTGCTTTTGAATTTTATCTTAGTGATGCTTCTCAAATGGAAAAGTGCTTACACTAGGGCTGAGGAACCCATGACCCTACAGAAGTTGAATTCTTATCCCTATAGCCTGTAGTGGGGTATTATGGGAAAATAGTTACAAGAATTAAATACCCTAAAGGCACCAGATCCCTTGTGGTCTTAGAAGCTAAGCAGGGTTAGCCCTAGTTAGTACTTGGATAGGATACTGTCAATGAATGACAATTTCAGAGGAAGGAACTGGCAAAACCACCTCTAAGGTTTCCTTGCCTAAGAAAACCATATAAAATTCTTGGGGTACCCATAAATTGACAGGTGACTTGTCGGTGTGTGTGCATGTGCACACACACAGTTTGTCAGTATCAGAATCAATGGATCCCAAACACTGGTCCTCCAGGTGTTTTGGACTTCAACTCCCAGAAGCTCCAGCCAACTTTGCCAACCATCAGGAATTTGGGGAGCTGAAGTCCAAAACATTTGGAGGACCACTGATCTAGATGGATAAATGTTTCCCATCCTGGTTTATATTCTGCCTCTCCACGGTCAGTAGAAAGTTGGGAGACAGCTCCATGCATCTAACAAACACCACTGTCATGTGCTACAACCCGTGTAGTTCCTTGATCCCAGCATACATGAATCTGGGGAGAGGCTCCCTCAATGTGCACAACCATGTACCTAGGTGAAGAACAATGCTTCCTTGTAGTAGCTATGACCGAGACGTCACACAAGTTCTAATCATAGTTTACAAAAGCCATAGTCAGCCAGGCAGATTTGTGACTTTGCAAAGTGTTTTCCAAAGTTTTAGGCAGAGGCCTTTTCCAATCATGCGCAATGGAGATGCTAGGAATGTGGGACCCAATGTATGAAAAGCACGTGCTCTGCCCCACAGTCCTTTCCCCAGGCCCATTTTTTCACTGACGGGTATCACATAAATGTTATTCTGTGGGAGTGATGTTGGTGTTGTTTGCCTTTAAGTTGTTTCCAACTTATGGTGACCCTAAGGCAACTATATAATAATAATAATACATTTTATTTATATTTCTCGCCTCTCTCGATGGATTGAGGCTGGATTACAACCATAAAAACAAATAATGGCATAATCACAGGGTAAATTTAATCACAGGGTAAGTTTCTTCAGAAGCTGTTTCTTATTACCATCTTCTGAGGCTGAGAGAGTGTGACTTGCCTAAGGTCACCCAGTGGGTTTTCGTTGCTGAGCAAGGATTCAAACCCTACTCTCGAGAGTCATAGTCCAACATAGCTCAAGCCACTAGCCACGCTGTTTTCTATAATACACTAAGTAGTCCATGACATGGATCACCTCATAGTGTAGAAAAGGAATTAAGTCACAGAATCCCTCAGCCTCCCATGCTGCCATAGAATTCCATGCATTGTCGTCCAAAAAAAATTAACTTTTCCAAAATGTCCAAGACCTGAACCGCTGTTGCCCTTCGGAGTAGATAATATTTGGCTAGATTGGGGTGGTGAAGCTCTGGCCTTCCAGATGTTTTGGACCTCAGCTCTCAGAAATTGCCACTATGGTCAATAGTAAGGAATTATGGGAATTATGGACAGCACACTTTGAGCCACAACAGGTTTAGGGTGTGAGCTGGCATCCTTCTCTGGGTTAGATTCCAAGTCAACCTCTAGTCTAAATAATGGGCTAGGAATGTTTTATGTGGAAGGAATGTGTTGCAGTGAATGGAGCTGGACTGCAGGCCTACAATTCAGTGATTGATTTTGCAAAGTGTGAAATATTTCACCCCTTTCCATCCCAAGCATCTTTCTACTGTAGCTGTCAAAGTGGTGCTAGTGATTTCTCTCTGCGTGTAGAATAGTACTTTATAAACAAAACAAAGCAAAATCCTTTAAGTATGGCAGATAAACTCTAAGCCTAGCTTCACCAATGATGTACAATGTACTCCAGTAAAAGCTGTGTGTGTGTTGCGCCTTCAACTTGTCTGTTGACTTATAGTGACCCCATGCATTTCATAGGGTTTGCTTAGGCAAGGAATACTCAGAGGTGATTTTGGCAGTTCCTTCCTCTGAAATGCACACATTTTTAAATCAAGTTGATTTTAATGAGGGAGAGTAAATAATGGAAACCAAGCAATATATTCTAATTTTGCTTGTTCTGTTTTTCAGGATCATTGTTTTTGTTTGATATTAAATATTTCAGAGGTATGGAGTCCTGAGTATTTTGATGTAAATTCCATAAAGCCGATATAAGGAGCCAACATCCATAGTTTATGTGAGGTTATTTTGGGGTGGGGAGCTATGTGGCTGTTTTCTAGAAGAGTTTATTCCTGATGTTTTGCCAGCATCTGTGGCTGACATCTTCAGAAAATGCTGGCATGGAAGAGCGTGGGGGATATATACTGTTGGTTGAGAGGAAGCAATCTGCATGTTAATCTGTGTATTGTTCTGTTGCTGAAATGGAAGGCCTCAAGGTGTCTATTTCATTAATGGTCCATTGTCTACTGGAAAAAAACCCTGACCCTGGCTGGTTTTCATTTGCATGGGCTGGATCTTGATTTTGCTGTTTTTCAGGACTGGTAGCCAAACTTTGTTTACTTTAAGGGTTTCTTCTTTCCTGTTGAAGTTGTCCAGGTGTTTGTGGATTTCAGTGCCTTCCCTGTGCATTCTGACCTGATAGCTCTTGGCATGGTCTAGAATTTCAGTGTTTTCAAGCAGCATTTTATGCCCAGGATGGTTTATAACGTGTTCAGCCACTACTGATTTTTCTGGCTGACCCAGTCTGCAGTGTCTCTCATGTTCCTTGATTCGTGTTTGAACACTGCGTTTGGTGGTCTCTATGTAGACATATCCACAGCTGCACAGTATGCGGCAGACTCCTGTGACTATGAGGGTGTCTCTCCTGTCCTTCACTGAGCGAAGCATTTGTTGGATTTTCTTGGTTGGTTTGTAGACTATTTGGAGGTTGTGCTTCCTCACCAGTTTCCCTATTCTGTTTGTGACTCCTTTGATGTATGGTAAAAATACCACACACCCCTTTGGGTGGTTGTTTGTCTTCACTCCTCTGGGTTTTTCTGGGTCTGGCAGCTCTTCTGATGTCTGAGCTGGAGTAACCATGAGCACCTAGACTGGGCTTTACAGGCTAATGGTTTCCATTGCTCATTAAAATATTGAGTCTAATGCAGTCCTGTTGATATGTCTTTTTTTCCTTTTTGACATTTCAACTTTGCTGTATTAACTGAAGATTTACAGTCAATCTCACTGAATTCCCCAGTAACTATATTGTCTGTAAACAATTGGCATAAGCAGATTAAACCAGCTTTAGAGAATGCATTAACCTTCCACTCAGCATGAGAAATGAGGCATTGCTGAACTGCCATAGAAATGTGCATTGGGTTTGCTTAGTCAGTGCCATTCATGCAGCTAGCACCAGAGGTGTCCAGTGGAAGCTGAGAGATTTATCTTTAATATTGTCCTGTGCCAGGGATGAATCATAAATAAGTCACTTCATGCATGATCTTCTGAAATTCTCTCCAGATGGTCGCATTTGATGTGTTGTCATGAGAAGAGAAGTGATATTTATTGGCAATGGTGATGATCCAAGGAATGACTGGCTTGCAAAACTATAGCAGGGATGCCACCCAGTGAGGAGTGCAATAGATCCTAGTCCTCCACATTTCTGCCAGGTTGTAGACTGATTCCTCCTGAAAAAGAGTAGCTTTTCAAACTGACAGCTGACCTGTATGATTAAATGCTGCTGACCTGCATGTGCAAAATAGCAAACGAAGGCAGCATGTGTGAGTAGTGTAATGTCAGATCTGCAACCTAGAAAATTCCAGGTTGTGAATTTTCCAGCTCACACTAGAAAAAAACTGTATTTGTGGGAGGATGTGGGGTGCTGACTGACGTTTCTTAGGCTGTTTGACACTACCTTGGAGAGTGGTGGAGTCTCCTTCCTTGGAAGTCTTTAAACAGAGGCTGGATGGCCATCTATCGGGTATGCTTTGATTGAGAGTTCCTGCATGGCAGAATGGGGTTGGACTGGATGGCCCTTGTGGTCTCTTCCAACTAGGATTCTAGGATTCTAGGATTCTATGGTACTTGACTCTCTCTGGTTATCCACAGACTGGCTTTCCTCTTCTTGCTGGCAGAAGAACCTGCTACATCTAGTCTGTCATCCTGTTTCTGGATGCTCCCAACTCCATGTAGGTTTCACTTTAACCTTTCCTGGAATAGCATTGGAACAAGCCTCTGTTCAGAGATATTCAACTACATAAAATCCCAAATCACCCTTTCATGCCCTCCAACTGCACTGGTTTGGCAGGGACAGCACCAGTTAATGCTCTGTCCTCCCACTTTTTCAGCTGATTTTAAAATATCCCACTTTCTCCTCCTCCTGTTTCTTCTCCCTTAGCTTACTCCTGTTGCTGCAAACTGAGTTTAAAGTGACATAGTAGTTTGCACTCAGTGGAAACTTGCCCTTCCCAGTCAGCTCAGGCAAAAGCAAACTGCTGCTGCATCTCCTAGTTTGTGTCATATTCCTCATTAATAACTTTGGCCACCTTGACCATGTTTTTATGATACTTGGCCATATATAAAATGTTGAATGGTGTACCCTTTAGTCAAATTTACTCAGAGTTGGAAATGAGAGCAGATTTTAAGATGGGCATAGCTGAAAATCATTACCATGCAGTTACAAATGCCAAGCAAAAACACTGGTCTATTCATATCCAACGTATTTTAAACTGAATATAGGGATGCACCTGCGTCTCAGTGTTTAGAGTGAGCTGAATGAGTCACATTCCTCAATGATAACAAGAAATGAGGAGAGCAATAGGTTCCATTATTTTAAAACAGACTATGGCAGCCCTCGGAGACGTTGTTTGAAAATGCCCTGTGGAGAGAGAAAAGGTTAAGAAATTGCTTATTGCATGCAGAGTACCTTTGTCTAAACCTTTCAGTATCCCTGAGTCGTGAAAACCAGCACAAGTTTCACTGCCATTGAGTCATTAAACACACACTTGATATTCTTTCTGTCACCCCTCCTTCTTGGAATAAATGGGATGAAAATGTGGAATAGAAGTGGGAATGATAGATCCAGCCCTGAGATAAAAAGCACCATGGGCCAAGGAGTGCCTTTAAATTTTAAAGCACCTCCCTCCAACATTTTATGGCTTCCTTTTGAAAAAGTGTTCACAGTGCTTATTCTGTTTGGTATTGTGTGCTCATGTGAAGCCATGCTCTGCCAATTTTTGTCAAGAATGAATTGCATCAAGCTGGAATCTGGAAAGGAAACATGTTTTAAAACAAATGGTTTTT
>NC_056525.1:110838110-110838765 GCF_019175285.1 Sceloporus undulatus
ACAAAAAATGAGGACTTTTGAAATTCCTTCTAGGCAGAAGTCTGAAATGTAGGATGTGTCCTATAGCCATGAGCCAGAAAAGAGCCAAGCCTCAATATCTGGACCACAGAGCATACTCTAACTCCCAGACTTCCATAGCAATGAGCCAGAAAGGAGCCAAGCCTCAATATCTGGACCCCAGAACATACGCCAACTCCCAGAATTCCATAGCAATGAGCCAGAAAAGAGCCAAGCTTCAATATCTGGACCCCAGAACATACTCTAACTCCCAGAATTCCATAGCCACAAAAGAGTTAAGTCGCTGCCAAACCTGGTTATTTCTTGAGTGTGGATGCAGCTTGATGCAGCCTCTTGTCCCTCCCTCCCTCTCCTCCAGGGCTTTTTGGCTCCTCCCCCTCAGGCCCCGCAAAAAGTTTAGGGGCGGCACTTGCGCTCCTTCTGGCTTTTCCAGGGCCGGGAAGAGAGAAAAGGATGCTTGTTGGAGCGCACGTGTGCACGTGCACAGCCCCCAAAAAAGCCAGAGAGAGCGCCACTTCTGCTCCTCCTGAAGCCTAGAGGAGAGCAAGTGGCGCTCTCCCCGGTGTTTGCTTGGGGCTGTGCGCATGCATGCGCACGCTCCAACAAGCACCCTTTTCTCTCCTGCTGAAGGGGGGGG